>NC_058132.1:469513195-469711513 GCF_016433145.1 Gracilinanus agilis | reverse complement strand
CCCTAGACAATATAAAATACTTAGGAATCTATCTACCAAAACAATCACAGGAATTATAGGAAAACAACTACAAAACACTTTCCAAACAATTAAAACTAGATCTAAACAATTGGAAAATTGTTTTGCTCTTGGATAGGATGAGCTAACATAATAAAAATGACCATTTTACCCAAATTAATTTACTTATTTAGAGCCATACCTATCAAACTACCAAGAAACTTTTTAGTGAATTAGAAAAAACTATAACAAAGTTCATTTGGAAGAACAAAAGATCAAGACTATCAAGGGAAATAATGAAAAAAAAAGTGAAGGAAGGTGGCCTACCAGTACCAAATATTAAACTATACTATAAAGCCTTGGTCATGAAAACAATCTGGTACTGGCTAAGAGACAGAAGGGAGCATCAGTATAATAGAGTTGGGGTAAGTGATGTCAGACAACAGTGTATGATAAACCCAAAGAGCCCAACTTTGGGGACAAAAATCCACTATTTGACAAAAACTGTTGGGAAAATTAGAAAACAATATGGGAGAGATTAGGTTTAGATCAATATCTCACACCCTACACCAAGATAAATTTAGAATGGGTGAAAGACTTTTATATAAAGAAGGAAACTATAAGAAAATTAGGTGAACATAGAATAGTATACCTGTCAGATCTATGGGAAAGGGAAAATTTTAAAACCAAGAAAGAGTTAGAAAAAATTACAAAATATAAAATAAATAATTTTGATTATATAAAATTAAAATGTTTTTGTAAGAATAAAAAAATGCAACCAAAATCAGAAGGGAAACAACAAACTGGGAAAAAATCTTTATAACAAAAAAACTCTGACAGAGGTCTAATTACTCAAATATACAAGGACCTAAATCAATTGTATAAAAAATTAATCCATTCCCCACTAGATAAATGGGCAAGGGGCATGAATAAGCAATTTTCAGATAAAGAAATCAAAAGTATCAATAAGAGCATGAGAAAGTGCTCTAAATCTCTAATAATTAGAGAAATGCAAATCAAAACAACTCTGAGGTATCACCTCTCACCTAGCAGATTGGCTAAAATGAGAGAAGGGGAGAGCAATGAATGTTGGAGGGGATGTGGCCAAATTGGGACATTAATGCATTGCTGGTGGAGTTGTGAACTGATCCAACCATTCTGGATGGCAATTTGGAACTACGCTCAAAGGTCTATAAAAGATTGCCTGCCCTTTGGTCCAGCCATACAATTGTTGGGTTTTTACCCCCAAAGAGATCATAGATAAACAAACTTGTACAAAAATATAGCCGTGCTTTTTGTGGTGGCAAAAAACTGGAAAATGAGGATATGCCCTTCAATTGGGGAGTGGCTGAACAAATTGTGATATATGCTGGTGATGGAATACTACTGTGCTCAAAGGAATAACAAACTTGAAGAATCCCAATGGAACTGGAAAGAGCTCCAGGAAGTTATGCAGAGCGAAAGCAGCAGAGCCAGAAGAGCACTGTACACAGAGACCAATACACTGTGGTAAAATAGAATGTAATGGACTTCTGTACTAGCAGCAATGCAATGACCCAGGACAATTCTGAGGGATTTATGGAAAAGAACGCCACCCACATTCAGAGGAAGAACTGCAGGAGTGGAAACACAGAAGAAAAATAGCTGCTTGAACACATTGGTTGATGCAGACATGGTTGGGGATGTAGACACTAAAGGACCACACCAATGAAACTAGCAGTAATATGTAAATAAGTCTTGATTGATCACACATGTTAAAACCAGTGGAAATGCGTGTTGGATATGGGAGGTTTGAAGGGGAAAGTAAAAACAAGAATCATGTAACCATGGAAAATTTTTCTAAAAAATCATATATTAAAAAAAATAAAGATGTCAAAGATGATGATGTTGGGCTGGAACAAAAATGGGAGGAGGGAAGTGGGAAGGAGAAGGGGAGTTTCTTTGTTTGGAAGACTATAAATTGAGTCCTTCAACTCAATACTTTGACCTCTGATATCCATGCAACACTCAGCAAATCACTTTACATCTCATTGCTAGGCATCTCTCTGACTATTAATTGCAGAGGTATTTCCAATCTTCATTGGTAGATAGAGTTTCCTCACCCAGGAATGTTCTATACCACTGAAATTACAAGTCTATTCCCCATCAAAGTTAGATGTCTCAGTGGATAGAGAGCCAGGCCTGGAGCTGGGAGGTCCTGGGTTCAAATCTGGCCTCAGAAATTCCCTATCTGTTTGATTCTGGGCAAGTCATTTAATCTCAATTGCCTAACTCTTACTACTCTTCTACCTTGGAATCAATACTTAGTATTGATTCTAAGACAGAAAGTAAGGGTTTAAAAAAATTCTCTACTAAATACCAGTTCCAACACAGAAGAGCAGTAAAAGCTAGACAATTGAGGTTACTTGCCCAGTCACATAGGTAGGACATTTCTGAGGCCAGATTTGAACTGAGGACCTACTGTCTCCAGGCCTTAGATAAACACAGTACTAGAAGAATTATTTTGAATTGTTGACCTAAGGTAAGATTTGTGGAAATTCTGAATTTTTAAAAGATATAAGAACTAAGTTGGGAGCAAAGGATGCTGATGAACTAAGTACATCATTAATTGTATTCTGAATATTTTTGTAAGACAAATACCATTTTTTCTTTCATTTTAGACATATTTTCCTTTCCTCCCTGTAATGTTGTTTAGTATATTCTACATTATTTAAGATACTGTAAAGTACTAAATATCTTGCTTTTATATTTTACCCATGGGGTCATTTAAAGTTATGTTGGACTTAGGCTCCTGTATTTTAATAATCTGTTTTTTAAAATCTTAATCATAAAAGCTATAGTTTTAACTGTCTTGTCAGATGAAATTGAATGTCCAGAGGATAAGGTCTATTATCTTCCTAAATAAATGACAACATGGGAATTACCAGGTTTGAGTTATTTTTATGTCACTTAAGAATTAAATTTTGCTTTTAATTACCACACATCAGATTCTAAAGGTTCTACTATGGTTTAAACCTAAAATTTCTGCACATAGTTCAATAAATTTTGATGTGTATGTAACATCTTTCACCTTATATTAATTTGCTTGAGCTTTTACATTATCTTAATCAAATTATTGCTAAATGATTATGTATTTTTTAATTTAAATGCTTTGCTATAACATTAGAAATTGATGCACATTTAGGATTCAACACAACTTGTTTGTTTATATACTTTTGCAGGTAGAATGAAAATATATCCTATGTATCTTGTGAGGGTTGAGGAAAAAGTTTGGAATCTAATGTACAAATTTCCAGAAAATAAGATAGTAAATAGCCTTGGCCCTTATCAAGTATAGCTGAAAGAAAATTGTTGAAGAAAAACCTTAATATAGGAAGTAGCTAGTAGAGGATGGAGTGATTTACAAAGACTGTCATCCAGAAAGGAATTGTGTGGTCATGCACTCTATCCCTTTGGCAGAGGTGTGAATAAACTCAGCAACATCCCTGTCAAGTCATTATCCAGTCTATGCTTTTATATCTTCAATAATATAGAACTTGCTATCTCATCTTCACTGCTGCCATTTTCCACACTGTTTTTTCAATCCTTCTCTGAAATGAGAAAAAAATGATTAGTGTTAATGAGTTTCTCCACTTTTCCAAAGCTTGGTGCCTGAGATCACCTCTTGTTTACACAGTAAATATCTTACCTGGTTATTTATATGTTGTTCTTTACATAAGATTATGAGTTTCTTGAGGGCTTAGCACAATTCCTGGTCCATAGTAAGGATTTAAAAGCTTGCTAATTCTTTGACAAGCTCTCACATTAAAGTAACTTTCTGGGATGAGATGATTTCTTCCAGTAGACATGTTTTAAAAATGCTATTAAATAATCCACCAAGTCAAAGCATCACATTCCCTAGAGTATTTGTGAAGAGAATATTTCACTTTGATATCTTAGAAATGCCTTCTACATTGCTATGCCACAAAAGGAAAACAGACTATATGAAAATTCCATAGCTTAGGTATCAAAGATTGTTCACTGTTGAGTAGTATTCAATATATTAACTCACTCTCATTGGCAAAGGTGTCATTATACATTAAATATGAACTTAGCCCCTACAGAATAATTTGTAAAGAAAAATTACCAAAAAGGAAGACATTTATATAAATAATGTATGCCAAGCATGCTCATATTTAGTCTCTTCACTATTGACATTATCTCTTTTGGTAGGTTCATTCTTCATCCGGTGAACTCAATCCCAAAGGTGCTCTATCTTGGAAGAGGTTTGAATATTTCAGGTCAAAATCAGAATCCTTTTAGTTTGGGGAGAAGTAGGAATTAATCTATACCTATTTGCCTGTTCATACTTTTCATAAGTTATAGATTTATTCATCCAATACAAAAATGGCAAGAAACAAAAGGTTTTGTAATTAAGATACCATCCAAATTAATAAAACACAGATGCTGTCATTTCCCTTGCCTCTATAGATTTAGCTTTCAAGAGTACAGTCCAAGTATCCTATTAAAAAAAAAGTAAGAATAATATAGACTGATATCATTATCTTCTTTTAATAAAAGCAATTTGTTTGGGAAACATGCCACAATATGTGGCAAGCTTTTAGACAAAGGTGATTGTGGCTAGTACTTAAAACACAAAAAGTTATGAGGAGGAAATAATAGGTGTTGGGGGAAGAGAGAAAGATCAAGAGGGGGTGAAAAGTGAGATAAAAGGAAAAATAGTATGTATTGGGAGCAAATAAGGATATGTTATAACAAAAAGATCTGGATAAGATAGTCTCTTTTGAAACTAACCAAATTTATTTTAATCTTAGCTTGCTCAAAACTGAACTCATTGTATATTCCTTAATACACATCTCTTTTCTAAACTTCCTACCTACTGCCATGATCCCAGCCAGTGTGAATTTATAACCTGTCATCCTCAATCTCTCTGTCTCTCTCCCTCTATCTCTATCTGTTTCTCCCTCCTTCTCTTATATTGACTTTTATGTACAACTTCTGTACTGTTACATTACAAGTACATCATGCCATTCCTCATTACCACATACCTGAACTACTACAACATCCTATTCACTGGCTTTCCTTCTTCTAGACTCTCCTTACTCCAGTCCAACCTCTCCTCAACTATTAAATTGATTTTCCTAAAATGTATATCTGACCACATCATCTCATATTAAAAAATTTTTCAGTGGTTCCTAATTACTTCCAGGATGAAATATAAAACTCTATTGGCTTAATTAAGCACTCCACAACCTAGTTCCCTCCCACCACTTCTACCTGCTTAATCCTTCCTCCCTTCATTACTTTGTGATCTAGTAACATTGGAATCTTTGTTGTTCCTGAAACATGACCATCCATTTCTGAGCAAGGATTTTCATTGGTTTTTCCCCATGTTTGGAATGGTCTCCTTCTTCATTGCTATCTCCTACCTTCCCTGGCTTCCATCAAGGCTCAGCTAATGTCCCACTGTTTGCAAGAAACTTCTTGCCAATTTTTCTCAACCTAAGTACCTTCCCTCTGGATAATCCCAGGTTATCCTTTATTTTATCTTTCTTGTACAGAGTTGCTTGCATGTTGTCTCCATTTTAAAAATGTGAACTCTTTGAGAGCAGATACTGCTTTTTGCCTTTCTTTGTATTCCCATCATTATCATGATGTCTGGCAAAATTAGACAATAAATGCTAATTGACTAACAACTGTTTTGACATATATTTTTACTTTTCTGAGTTACTTTAATAATTCCTCTCACAAACTATTACCCTACATGTTTTAATCAATCTAATCCAAACCAACACATATTTATTAAGTACCTAATATGTGGCAGGCATAGTGCTAAAGCTCTGGGAATATATTTAATGAAAAGAAAGACTGTGCTGATTTACTTCAGCTCTGTTCCTCAGCAGATGACTAGTAGCAAAGGAAGAGAATAGTGGAAGTAATCAATGTCTGATCTGAGGTGCATCAATGAATGATCAGAGGTTAGACAAGATGACAAGATATTCTAGAATGCAGGGTAATGTAAAACTGAACCCATTTACCAAGAAACAAAGAAATCTGTAGTGGTATATTGGAGGGGGTGAGTAGGACTGAAGTTATTAGAAATAAGACAACATGTAGTTAGGGATGAAGAACAAGTTTGGACCTTTGCCAGCAGGGATGTAGAATCACTAGGATGGGGAGACTATAAAAGGACTGTGAATATTCTAAACCTTAAAGAATGGATCAAGGAGAGTATCAGTAGCGGGAAAGAGATTCACTAAAGGAGGGAGCTAGTTAGACTCGTCAAGGTTCTTTCTTGAAAATCTAAAGCAAGGATAGCTAGATAACAACAGTGGATAAAGCACTAGGTCTGGAGTCAGGAAGACCTGGATTCAAATCTGATCTGAGACACTTGTTAGTTGTATGATCCTGAACAAGGCACTTAACACTGATAGTCTAGCTCTTGCCACTCTTCTCTTAGAATTGATACTAAATCAGAAGGTAAGGGTTATAATAAAAAAAAAAGGAAAACAATGTGTGAGTTCTACCCTCTTGGTAGGATATGGAGGCTCCTGGGAGCCCCCTTCAAGGCATCCTGGAGTAGCTGACAGTATGGACTAGTGAGTCCAGGATCCCAGTCATAAAGGAGGATGTAGGAGTATGAGTTGGCCCTAACTGTAGATTACCCTTTAAGTAGCAAGGATAAGAGGGAAGCTGAGATAAAGGTAAGAGGTAAGATCTAGAGGGTAGGGAGAGTACTTAGGCTTTGTTATTGCAGTTGGAAGCTCAAAAGTAGGTGGGTGATAGGATCTTATCTTGAATCTGACTGACAGTCTCTGAGATAAAGATGTGAGCCAGAGGTTCTAAAGCAGAAAGAGATCTCAGAGGCCAACCCCATCATTTTACAGATGAGGAAATTGAGTTCTAGTGAGTATATGAGTTGTCCAAAATCACAAAGGTAGCTAGTGGTAGCACTAAGATTTCGAAGAGAGCATTCTGACTCCAAAACTAGCACCTTTCTCACTCCATAGTGCTTCCCAAATCCCCAGCCAGACATGAAAAGACAACATGGAAAGAACACTAGATTTCGAATAAAAGGAACCTTTGTGAACTTTGAGATCTGATACTCATCAGTTTGTAACATTTGGGAAAATTACTTAGCCTTTCTACGTCAGGTTTCCAGTTGAGAAAAATGGGGTAAGTGCATGAAATGTTTTCTAAGATTCCTTTTAGCTTTTAACCTATGATTCTGTTATTCTCTTTTTTCAAATCCAGATATAACCTAATGAAAATGACCAAAATGGAGAACATATTGAAATCAGGAATGATAGAGAACGATAGAGTGAGAGATAAAGCTTGTGTTCAAAAACCTCTCAGGAAAAAAACAAACAAAAAACAAAGAACACACATAGGACTCTTCATCCTGCCATAATAGATATATCTCAAAGTGAAAGTAAAATCATCCTAAGTATTGACATTAGATAAAAGCTTTAACAAAGAAAGTAGACCATGAATGTAACTTATGGATCAAGTGACAATTCCAATCTAAATATAAAAGTGTCTTTTTCACAGGACTTTATAGTTATTGACAACTCTTCTGGATGATCGATTCTCAAATAAAGGTGACTTCCACTGAAGAAAAATGGCTGCCATTTATATAGCACTTTACAAATATCCGTGTGATGCATGGAATGATGTACAGCCACAGTGTGGCTATGTTCCAGCCAAACTGGCCTACTTTCTCTTTCCTGTAAATGACATCTTGTCTCCAGTTGCTTTGTCTTTTCATAGGCTGCCCATTATGGCTGGCATATTCTCTTACTTCTCTTTCATCTCTTGAAATCATAGCTGAGCTCCATGTCTATCCCCAAAAAGATGCCTTTTCTGATTCACCCCAGTTGTTCCTACTCCTCCCACTCAGAATTACTTTGTTTTTATTTTTATGCAGTTTTGTGTATTCATCTGTGCCCAAGTGGTTTCTCCTCAGGAGCATGTAAACTCCTTAAGGTCAGGGAGTAGTTCATTTTTGTGCAAAATGGCAATTAATAAATATTTATCAGGCTCATAGGATTGGATTCATTGTTACCCCTATTTTGTAGATGCTGTATCCTTGTAAAAAGGATTGAAAGCTAGTCTTGGAGACACAACAATCTGGCTTCCAGTTCTACCTCTCACATATAAGTGACTCTGTGATCCTGTGCAAATCACTTAAGCTTTTATTGTCTCCACACAATTCTGTAAGTCTAAAAGTTTCAGAGCAGTTTTAGATGCTCCAAAAGGGAGAATTTCCTTAAATATGATCTCCATATCTATGAAATCACAGGACTGGGAAACACACACACCCATACACACACACACACACACACACACACACACACACACACACACACACACATGCACACACACAGAGCAAAGTAAAACAAAAGAAAAATCTGAGGCTCAGAAAGGATGAGTATTTCACCCATTGATAATAAATAGCATAGGGAAAATTGGACTTTGGTCTTCAGACTCTGAATCCATTGACTTATCACTATACAATGGGAAAGAAGTAGCTTGGTAGAATGAGCAAGAGAATGAATTTTCTGATTAATAGATGCCTATCTTAGGTTTAGGGTATTTTAGGTGTGAATTAGAATACCTCTGAGTGACCTCTCCATGCCTATAATTTTCTTGTGTATATAGACTCTGGAGATAATTATTTAGGTTGATGCATTCAAGTGGAATGACTTTAT
Organism: Gracilinanus agilis; assembly: GCF_016433145.1. NCBI lineage: Eukaryota > Metazoa > Chordata > Mammalia > Didelphimorphia > Didelphidae > Gracilinanus > Gracilinanus agilis. The sequence goes on along the minus strand of NC_058132.1, from coordinate 469,702,805 downwards.
AGATTAATTTTACACACATCTTTAGTTCCTTTGGTATAGTCTTTCAGGGACAAGCCTAGACAAACTGCAATGTGAGATATTTATTCCTTCTTTCTCAAGAATAGAAATACGGAGTCACGGAAGTTGTATTTGCCAAAAAAAGTTTAAATATAATGCAGCTTTTTTCAATAACACAAAATTTGAAATTAAGCTAACAATCAGATTATCCTCATCCTCATATAAAGACAGTATTTTGAATAGTAAATCATCTGAATCTGGCTTGAATATTATTAATACTTCATTATATCACAGATATGAGAGATTTAGAATTTTAGTCTGACAATATCTTACCAGTTTCATCAATAAGCACCAGCTTTTGGACACTACGGTCAAATTAGACTATTTTTTTAGAAAATGATCTTTTTTCTCCCATTTCTATGACTTTGTTCACATTATTTTTATGCCTAGAATATTTTCCCTCCACATCTTTGCTGTTGAATTCTCACCATCATTCAAAGCTCAAGTCACGTGATATCTTCTACATGAAGCCTTCTTTGATATCCTATCAATATAAGAAGTGACCTCTGCCCTTGAATATTTGTATTTTCATAGTATTTTGATTTGAACCTCTCAAATATACAATACTTCTCTTAAAATATTGTTCAGTGACCCATGTGAACACTTTTTCAGCTTTGAAAAGGCTTCAGTCTAGAAAAAGATATTTTAGTAAAAAAAGAAAGTGAAGACTAACTGATGGACAACTATCATCCTACTTTGTTAGGATACTTTGATATTTGTTAGGTACTTTGATATTAAGAAATGTAAAATACATTGAGTGGTTGTTCTGAAAAAGTATTTCTTAAAGTATAAGGACAAAATTAGCACAGAATGAGAAAAAATAGATGAATTGTTACCTGAACCACTGAAAGGAGTATTCACTTTTATGAGATATGAGATTCATAGAAGTAATAAAGTCTAATGGTGAGCATACATAGCTAGTACATATAATTAAGATGAGAGTGTCTCATTTTCACTTGGTACTTTTCCCCATTGCTCTTAAATAGAAGGCATTTTATAAATGTTTGACAAACTCAGAGGCCTTATAATACCTCGAGTTTACAGTGAAATACAAAATTACTTCTTCATCTCTTTTTTCTTCTTTTCTCCTGTCTTCCATCTCCTACATTTACAGTGGAATCCAAAAATTCTAACACTGATGTAATTAGATCGTCCTAAAAATATTCTCCTTCCTAGGAACTCTTTGTTTTTAATTTTTGATATGGTTGGAATTTAATTTTGTCATAACTATTAAAACATTTTTTGAAATATTATGGCCATTAATATTTTGTTGAACGAAGTTTGAGATACCATTCTGTTTAAAATACTAAAATAATAGCAGAAGAGAACTGATATTGGAGATTTTCCAGAAGTATTGTAGCTAGGATCATCATTTAATTCTTTGCTTGGGAAAATTTGCTTTAGTCTCAGCTGTGGAACTTCTATATATTAATCTATCTTTCCAGTTATTCTTGCATTTCTAACCTCATTTGAGTTGAGCTACAGGCAAAGATGTTCACTTTAAACTCAAAAGGATCCCCAAACCTGATTAGAATGCGTTATATCCTAAACTTGATTGCTTTGGATTCTTTAAGCCTAGAAATATAAGATTAGCCTGGAAGTGGAACAAAACTAGCCAGTTAAATGCCTGTCTTGATCCCAAAGGTCATAGAAGTCTGGAGATTTATTTATGGTTTGGTATCCTGGGGCATTATTTCACAGCTGTTAACCTAGTCTATGCCAAATGTTTGGATCCTGGAACTATTCTACCACCATTTGAGAGACACCAGAATGTTCAGACTTTATAAACATATTTGAGCCTAATTTTCCTTAGCATTTCTTTTCTCACTTTGATCACACACCAGACTTCAGTCTCAAGGGGAAGGGGAAAAAAAAAAAACCTCACCTACTAATCAGTCTGAAATTTAATTCCCTCCAGGAAGCCCTTCCTGGCTAATTCCACCCAGCTCTGATCACTCCACATTTCCTCAGCACTTAGATATATTTGGAAATGCTTTTGACCCTGCAACACATATTTTTGAAATTTCTAAATGGTGACAAATCTTTGTCTTTTGAGGGTGCATTTGATTTTGGGAATAGTCACAATCATTTGAAGCCAAGATTAGTGAATAAAGTAGTTGATCAAATTTAGTAATAAGATTTGGGGTCAAAAATATGATGTGATTATAAAGTAATGAGACTGACTTTCTTGAGTAGATTAAAGCATTAGCTCTCAGAAATTGTCTTTGAAGAGAATTCCAAATGAAGGGTTCCAAAAAAATTCTTAGTAACCAAAGAACACATCTGTGAAAAAATATATCTGGGATCCCAAGGTAACTACTGCTAAGGGGATAAAACTTAGTTGGATATATAAGTTCTGGTATATTTGCTCAAAAACCTCTCATGTTATTTAATTTTATTAAATCAAACAGTCAGTGAGTATTGGTTTGTGTACATGCTTTGTTATAGGCACATGTGCTGAGTACAGGAGATAGAAAAAAAAAATGGTTCCTGACTTCAAGGTGCTTATATTCTCCTGAGAGAAAATAGCATAAATAAATATAAATAGATAAAGAAATTTCAAGGGCTGGGGTCAAACAGGTCTAATATGAAGGGCAGTTTAAAAATAATAGAACTTCCAGAAGAAAAATAGGGAAGAGTAGAATAAAGAAAAAGAAAGGAATGAGTCCTAAAGGCATAATACTGACATGGAAGCAAAGAATAGTAGTTGTGAGAGATTCAGCCTAGTCAATTTACAACTAGGAATGTAATATTGATTTAATTATCAACCCCTTAGAAAAAGTTAGAAATTGAGGGTAGAAGGGTAGATGGAAGGCTTTCTATACAGATATACAGTCCTGGATGCAGGTCAAAGCAGGATTTAGTGGAGTTCTGGGTCAGGGACAAGTAAGTCAAACAGTTGTTAACCATGAAGTCATTTCCTTGAAGATGATAAATGGTGGAATTTCACTACATGAAATGAAAGAAGGACAAACCCTTTTTAATTATAGATAGAATTTAAAAATACAATCATCAGTATAGACTATTCCATCCCACTTTTGATAAATTTTTAATATGGATAATAGGGAATTAGGACATGAAAACATTCTCTTTATGGGAACTGTTTGCTTCATTCTCTAAACACCCAGCAGAAAATTTACCCTTAGGTTTGTAATGTTAATTTTCATATGCATTAATGAGTTTCATTTTGGGATTGGTATTTTTTGTAATCTTCATTAGCAACTTTGTCCTTGAAATGTAAGAGTCAGTAGAGACATTGTGATTTGACTGTTTTCTTTAAAAATATGAAAACAAGAAGCTAAGCTTTGCAGACTTTCCTTCCTAAATACTTCAACTATCTATTTAAATTTTAAAATAATGTTTTAAATTTCCATGAAATATCAGTACCATATTATAACTAATATACTATTAATATACTATATTTTCTATTAATTAGTTAATTTTTCTCCATTATTTTATTTCTTATGTAGGATTTCATCCAGTAAACAATTAGTTGTATTTTAAGCAGGACCTTGTAAAGCTGGAGCATGTTAGCAGTAAAAAGTGACTAGGGTGGTAAAGGGCTCTAAGATTCTGCCAGATGAGATGCTAGGGTTGGTGAAAATAAGTGAGGATATGTACTCTAGAAAAAAGAAGACTCATGGGTGAATTTGGGAAGGAGATGTGAGAGCTTTCTATATGTATTTAAAGATCTAGAGTACGTGTGTAGAACAAGGGGTTCATGAACAATGGACCCCTCCACTTAGATGAATACACAATGGAATCAGGAGTAGAAGTATAAGACTGCAGTTTATTCTTTAGAGAAAGAGACATTCCTCAACTCTGGTTGCCTAAAGAATACCCAAGTATTGAGTCCAAAGACCCAATTTATAGGCCTTCCAAGCATAGGAACCCCACCCCCCAACCTTCCTCTTCCCATTCTTTGTTCTTTCCAGAGGTCCTCATCTTTGACATATTTAAAATATAAGTGAATTCTTTGTCATCTTTCTTTATAAAGGAAGGATAAGTGAGTTCCTGGGTTGTGTAATGATCATTTGCATAGCAATATGGAAAGCAAGATGATGGACAGTTACCTGACTAGAACATAGAATGAACTGAGCCTGGCAAAAGGTGCCATGTGCCAGGACAGTTGAAGCTCAGGTATATAAGGAAGAATTTGAAGTGGGAGAGAATCTCAATCTGAGATTTTGGGGAAGTGGGAGGTTGTGGTGAGGGCAGGCCATAGGTCAACTTGAGTTACCAGCAACCTGCACCAACCAATTTCACAGTCCCAGATCCTGTGTTACCCTTATACAGAATAACCTGATCCTCATTTAGTCACCAAGAAGAAGCAACAACATCTATCAGCAAAGTAAGCTGATTTAGGATGAACCCAGTGTGGCCTAGCCAGACTGGCAACTGGCAATTGGCAATGGACAACTGACAAGCCTGACTACCATCAATTCAAGTATCATCTTTATTATCATTGGCTTAGGTTAAGGACTTCCTGTATCCCTCCTTCCCAATCATTACCCTGCTCCCCCTCCTAAGCCTGATAACACTAAATCTTTAAACTTACCTAGATTTGGTGTCAATTCTATTCTTAGGGCTTAGAGATTATATCCCTGGGACATTTGAGGGAAAGGAAAATAATATCAGCTATAGCAAAACTTAAATCACAGTCAACTTTAGCATTATCCTTCTAGGCCAGAATAGTCAGTCAGAAGTAGCTGTTAATTCTAATCACAGATTCTTCATTTGGCTGGCTATTCTGGGACACTGTTATAACTGAAGTAGGGTTTGGCAGATTCACAACAACTATTTCTGTGGGGTCCTTTGTGTTTCACTATCACAACTTAAATAGAGGGATCTATTGCTGGAAGTATTGTTGAAGTCATGACATATATCATGACTGGGGTTGTCAGGGTTGAGGATTTCAAATATCAAAATCTTGATTCCATGTTTTATTGTTTTACTCCATTGAAATCTACAAGTATTCAAACAACTTCAATTCACTATCAGAAGATCCCTGGAAGATATTTAAGGATTCTTCTGGCCTTTCACAGATGGGTTAATTAAACCAAAGAGAAGTTGTTCCCCATTCATCTGCCTTCCCTCCCTTGAATATTTCTTTCATGTTCAATGATCTCTTTAAAGCCAAAATTAAATCAATAAGCTTAATGCTAATAGGAGCCAGAAACAGGAAGGGGTAATTTAGTGTTAAGGATTAAATCAGACAAATCTCAGATCTATTACCTCAGGGGGAAAAATATTCAGTTCTAGTACAATTTCTATTGAACATGGGGGAAAAGATGCAAAAGAGGATCCTGGGTAGATAATCAGGGGAAAAGAAATTCAATGGCTATATCTCCATATACAAATCTATTTGACTGTTTTAATTGACTTAACTGGCTAAATGAGTCAAACAAACAGCAAAGTCTTTAGAATAAAAACAAAAGTCAAACTAGCAGCTTGATTTGATTACTTTTGTTACTTGTTTGATCTACTCAGACATTTGATATAGCCAATCCTGTCTGTCTGCCTAGATACAAGTCACAGGATAAGATCCTATGACAAGCACTGAAGTTCACCAATGAAGGAGAGAGAGTAGGGAATTTTTGTAGTGCAAGGTAAGGAGACTTACTTATTCTTCTTCTTTTTTTTAACCCTTACCTTCCATCTTAGAATCAATACTGTGTATTGCTTCTAAGGGAGAAGAGTGGCAAGGGCTAGGAAATGGGGGTTATGTGACTTGCCCAGGATCACATAGTTAGGAAGTATCTGAGGTCAAATCTGAACCCAGGACCTTCCATCTTTTGGCCTGGCTCTCAATTCACTGATCCACCTAGCTACCCCCAGGATACCCACTTCTAATGCAGTGGAACATAAGGGATGAATTTTTAAATTTAAAGGATGAATTATTGAATATATTAGGAATTACTTTGATTATTGAAAAATCAGTGACAGATTTAGGTGTTGAACTCAGCCAGTTGGACTGTAAGTGCCATGAGAGCAAGGACCATATCTTATCTAAACTTCGTATCTCCCCCATTACATAGCATAGCACTCTTCAGAAAGCAAGCCCTCAATAAATGCTTACTGAAATGAAATTTAATATTTATGCCAAATTGCTTATCTTAGACTCTTAGAATCAGAGGGGAACTTAGCAACCATCTGGTCACCTAAGCATAGAAAGCCTCATAAAGATTTTGATCTGGAAGGGAATTTAAAAGTCATTTAATCCAAACACATAATTATAGATGTGAGGAAAATGAAGCCAGAAGTTCAGCGACTTGCTTAATCTCATATAAAAAGGGGCATTAGAAGTGGGACCCAAGTTCAACTCTATCTCTGAGCACAATACTCTTACTATGATACCGTTCTCTGTCTCCTCTCTGTCTCTCTATCTCTGTGTCTATCTCCATCTCTCCGCCCATCTCTCTGTCTCTGTCTCCATCTCTCTGCCCATCTCTCTGTCTCTGTCTGTCTCTCCTTCTTCCTCTTTCCTATTCTCCCTCTCCTTCTTTGTTTCGCTTCGTGCCTCCCTACACCACCTCATCTCTGTCATATTTGGACAGAATATGAATATTTCCTTAGGGAAAAGAAAAACAAAAGATAAGTCTTTAACATTATAACTGGTTTGCTAACTAATATTCTTATTTATATTGATGATTTTAGGAACTAAGGGCCAAGGGCAAAAAAAGGTTTACATTATAATTTGCATGAAATAAGCTAGGAAATGTGGGTAATTCAAGCTTTGAAACCTATACACTTTTTTATACACTAATCCAAATGTCTTAGAGCTGTTTTATTTTTTAACTATTAAAGCTTAAAATCATATTAAAATGTTTGAGATATCTTATATGCTCAAGACAGACTAGAGTTAGGTTTTCAAGGGAAAAATCTCTCATGATTTCAAAGCTTGAAAAAAAACAAACTCTGAAATTTATTGTGACTATCTGTGAAGCAATCTTATATTTCATTTTCCTTTTTTTTATTTGAACAAGCCACATAATCAATTTATCAACACTCAACTATCTGCTGTCCTGGATGGCCTTGTACCACCTACTTTACTTCAAGAGGACTCTCAACATTATAAAAGAAAAAAATTTCAATCATCAGTTATATAAGAAAGAGAATCACTTTTCACCTCAGTAATATTAGCACTAATTAGCTAATTTAAGTGCTTCATAAACTGTGGACACTAAGTGTCATTAATGAATCATAAAGATTATACAGGTTGAACTCTTGAAAAAAGGTAATGAACTGGGTTTGGTGCTGACAGGGAAAAATCTAAGGACTCTGAATATTATAATGAGTCCTACATGGAAAACTTTAAAAATAATATTTCCATGAGTATTCCAGAGAGAAAGTTTTAAATATTTATTGTCAACTTTTATACCCAAACAAAAACTACAAATCAAGTGTTAATTATTTTGTTGATTGTCTAGACTTAAGAAAGTGTTAATGACTAATATTAAATTTAAAAGTGTGTCCTATAGTATTTTTTTTCTTTTACTGTCTATCCAGTTGTTAAACATTTACCAGCATAATTCTGCTTTAGACTAAGGGTTCTCAAGCATTTGGACTTGGGTTCCTAAAACTGATCTTTCTATAGTTACCCATGTACATGGCTTTCCTGGTTCTTCTTTTTTAAGTTTGCATTAGTTAATTTGTATTCAGCTAATTTGTCTTCTTATTCCTTATTTTTGAATTCTTCATATTAATTGATTCCTGTGTTGTAATATTCTATTGTAATCACGTAACATAAAATTTTAGATATTCTTCCATCCAAAGGCAATTTTTTGTTTGTTTTCAGGTCTTTACTACAACTAGAACAATTTAAAGATGCTGCAATTAACATTTCAGTATTATAAGACCTTTCTATCTTTGATCCCCTTGGGGTATGTTACTAGGAATGAGATCACTTAGTCAAAGATTATAAACATTTTTGTCATTTTTAAGCACAATAACAAAATACTATCCAGAATCATTACACTAGTTCATATCTACAATAATTATGCTAATGTACATGTGTTCTAAACTCCGCTAGCATTAATTCTCCTTTTTGAAAATCTTTGTCAATCTCCTGAGTTGTAGCTGAAATCTCAAAATTGCTTTGATTTGCACTTCTCTTTTAGTGATTTTGCACCATCTTTCATATGATGGATTATGGGCTATAATTCTTTTGCTGGGAACTATTTGTTCATATTTTAACTTCACTTGTCCATTGAGGGAATACCATTACTTCTAAGTCAATAGAATTAGGGAAATTTGAAAGATGAATAGGTTTGAGATAAAAGATAATTTAATAATTTCTGTAATCTATGTTATAGCACATCCATGCTTGCTCATTTTCCATGACTGATTTCATTCCACCTCAAACAAAAAAAGGTGGGAGTTTTACTCAGTTATTACTGATGTCCCTTGAGGAGCATCTGCCACAGCTACATGGAACTTGCTAGAGGCAAGTTCCACAACTGGCTATCATTGTGAAGGCAAGCTGGGATGCATATTCTCATCTTCTAATTGATTACTGAACTCTTTGTGGAGGTTATATCGTAGCCCCATAGAGAGACATGTTGTCTTATTTTGGAGACTACTGATAGAGTGTTTATTCAAAATAAGACAGAACCTGTTTAATTAATTTATATTTTCAAAGAATCAAGTCAAAAGTCCATAAGAATTGATTATGAGGGTGGGAGAGGTAGCTGAGTGTTTCAGTGGATAGAAAGGCAAGGTTGGAATTTGGAGGACCTGGGTCCAAATCTGGTCTCAGACATTTCTTAGCTGTGTTATTGGGCCAGTCACTTGACCCTAATTGCCTATTTCTTATCACTCTTCTCTCTTGGTACTGATACAGAAGGTATTTTTTAAAGAATTTATTACATGTCAAAAATTTGCATTTCCTTGAGGACCCTCACTTAAGAGATTTTTATAAATTATAATGAAATATTATATGAATCATGAACATCCATAACAATTTACATACCTAGTAAACAAGGTGCAACCTAAGTTATGAGATACATCCCTTTGTAGGTTGTTTTAGTTTATTATTTCTCAGGTCAGAAATTCTACATGCTTTTGCATCTATCTAGAATGCAGGTTGATTCCCCAATTAAAAGAAAAAGTAAAAATGGCTACAGGAAAATTGCACAGAAAGGGTTTGGAATGTTGGAGAAAGAGGATTAACAACAAAGGCAGTTGAAAAGTGAAGGGGAGAAACTTGAGTGACAGTTTCTCTCTCTGGAGAAAAACTCTTGACTGGACCTCAGGACAAGAGGGAGGGCTCTGCCTCTTGGAATAGAAGCTACCTCTATTACTAGGATTTTCCCAGCTGTTTCTCTTCCTGGATGCCTGTGGATCGTACCATCAACCAAAAGGATTTGAAGAGGGCTGCTTGAACTGTAATGCTGGACTCTAGGGCATTAGCCCAAAGAGACAGACTAAACCAGCTCTGAAGGTCAGAATCTCTTTTCCTCTTACTGTCTAACTGCTAAAGACTTTGAACTTATAAAAGCTAGCATAGATATAGTTCAGATTAGGAAGAAAGGAAACCTTCATAAACCTGTGAGCCCTGGGCTCAGCTCAAACTCTGACAGAGACTTGAAAAACCAATCTATGCTTAAATTTGAGGGCAATCCCTACCTTTCCTCTATCCTAATCCCTAATTCCCTTAAAGACTTGTTATTAAATCTACTTTGGTTAAAATAAAAGCAGTTAAAAGGGTGAAGGGAGCCTGAAGGGAGAAGCTATTGACTCCCTAAAAAAGTCAGTTTGGGTTGCTCTGAGGGTTAGCTAATCAACACTCTTGGCTAACCTCAGTAACACCATCTCAGGGTTTCCCTTTCTGATTTACTTTTTTAAGAGAGTTTTCTTACATTTTGCATCTCTCTAGAATGCAGGTTGATTTCCAAATTAAAAGAAGTAAAAATGGCTGAAGGAAAGTCTTTCTCGAGAAGGAAGTACTCACTGAAAAAATGGAGAAATTGATACAAGAGTAAAAAGAATGTAAAGATGTAAAGGATTATCCAAAACTGGGTCAGGAATCTAAAGGAAGCAAATGGAGAAGGGAAAAGAGAATTTAACAAAAAAGCAAAGTAAGAAGTAGCACTGAAATTTAAGAGTTTTCTAATAGATTAATGACAGAGATATTACATGGAGCTAACTAGTTTCTCTTCTTCTAAGCTCTCTCCTCTCCCATTTATCCTTCACTCAGCTCCCAAAATAATTTTCTTAAGGGTACAGGTCTAATCATGTTACTTACTCTACCCGAAAATCTTCAATAATTTGATAGTTATTTCTTAGATAAAATATAAATAATCTGTATTTAAAATTTTATGAAATTTGACTCAAACATAACTTTTTCATCTTATTTTACATGATTCCTCTCCATTCACTTGGTGTTCTATACAAAACAGACTGCTAGCTCTACCTCAGAACATCATTTCATCTCCCAGGTCTGCATATAAGTGCTCTAAACTTGGATTCACAAGACATAAATTTGAATTCCCCTTTCTGCTACTTACTATCTGTGTGCCTTTAGGCAAATAATTTAACCTAAGTCTGTTTCCTCTTAAAAAACAAACAAATAACAATAGGAAGGTTTGATAGCTTCACAGGTCCCTCCAAGTCCTAATTCTACTATTCTTTCATTCATTTTCACAAGCTATAATATACTCCTTCTTCAACTCTTCCTTTCTGAATCTTTATCTTGCTTCAAGACTTATCAGTGGCTTATGAAACCTGTTTCCCTATGACTTCCTAAGTTAGTTTTGTGCTCTTCTTTAAATTACTTTGCATTTACTTATTTTTGTATATATGGTATATCTTCAATAAGATATAAACTTCCTCGTAATAAGATATTAGAGTTGGAAGGAACATTTGAGATCATGTTGGTCAGCTTCATCAGATAAGGAAATTGAAGGTCTGAGAAGCTAAAGGACTTCTCCAAGTATAGTCAGTTATAGAGCCAGCATTTGAACCTAGGTCCTCCGACTCCAAATGCATTATTTATTTTACTAAAACATGATGCTTTATTTGATGCCAGCATTTAGTTCAATTTTTAATCTTTTAATCTCTGCTTTTTAACACCATGAATTCTATTTAGTTGACATTTAATAAATATTTGATGAATGTAGCCTAATTGGATGAGACTCCACAGTTGTAGCCAGGTGGAAGGCCATTCAGTGCACTGATTAGAGGAATAAGAGATAAATCCCTATTGGTCAGTCACTCCAGGCTGAAGAATACCAATATCATCATGTATCATTCTGACATAACAAAAAAGAAAGGATCTTCTCAGGGTACAGTAGCAAGTAAGTGACAGATATCCTTCAGAGACTTGTCAAAACTGACAACCAATATTCTCTACTGGAGTGATTCATGTGAGAACAAATTTTAACACCTAGAAACATTGTTATGTATTATGAAGACCTGGATAAGAAAGTAAGGGGAGCATGAGAGCAAAGGTGGTACTGCTGCTTAATGAAGATAGAGACTACAGGGGAAAAAAAAGCAGAAATGGGAAATAAACAGCTGATTAAGAAGGTGATAACAGAGAATAGGATTTGTAGTTCTGTACTAGATTTAAGATTACATGGTCTTTTATGGCTTGCAAAGCACATTATATATATTAATTTATTGCTCTTCATGACAAATCTTGAGCTAGGTGCTATTTTTAATTCCTGTTTTACAGATAAGAAAACTGACACTGAGATAGCTTAAAAGATTTCTCCAGGGTCATGTAGGTAGTGAATTTTGAAATTTGAACTCAGTTCTCCCTGACTTCAAATCCAGTGCTCTTGCCCATTGTGCTACCCAGCAGTCTCTATTGGAATTTTTAATAGTCTCTTACCCATGGGATTGAAGGGAAGGAAATAAGGGAAAGGAAGGGAAAGAAAGAATACATTTTCCTAGTGACTTAGAGATGATCAAGATAACTTTGTACTGAAATTGGAGGACTCCACATATATTGACTAGGCTAGATGTTTCAGAGTGTAAGTGTTAAAATTAATGGTTTGGCTACATATATGAAAATTATAAATCTTTTATTTATAAAGTAGAGAAATATGAAAGGGTAGAAAAGATATTAACCTATCTAACTAAATATTGTTCCAGTGCTTGGCTCAGCCAGGACTTGTTAATCTTCAGTCAGAATTAAAGTATCTCCAGAAGACAGGAAGGGAAAGCCAGCTATCCACTCACCCAAGACAATGACTGGAACTGAAGGTGACTCCTGAAGCCTACTTTCTTCTTTGAGCCAACCTTCTTCCTGAAGCTGACCTTCTTCTTGGAGTGACTCTCTTCTTGGAGTCCACTCTCTACTAGCCTCCTTTACCAGTCTGCCTTCATGGCTTTTATGGTAGTTTCCTGTCCCTGCCCCTTTTCACAAGGGCCAATCACAGCTTCCAAATTGTCTGAGTTCTCACTTTTGGAACCTCACTTTTCTGAGTGTGTGAACTCTTAAGTTTCTAGCTTGTTCTCACATAGCATCAAATAAGGTGTGGACTCACTAAGTGGTTTGTGAGCTCCTCAACTATTAAATTTCTGATTTATTCTCACCTAGCATCAAGTAAGGTATGAACTCACAGAGAACCAAGAATTCCCTTTCCTACAGAGGTACCACACAATTATAATACAGAAGAAAGAAGAAGAATGGAGAGACTCAATAAGTCAGAAGAAGTATTATCAAGAAAGTGAGGCAACAATGTTTTCAAATGTTGTTCATAATTGATCAGAAAATGTCATAAAAATTTCCTAGAAAACTTGATGCAAACAGGTGAATTAGTATTCCTGGGTTAGGTCCTAGGGATTCGATTATCTCTATGGTTTTGATTCTAAAATCTACTTATACCTTTTCTACTTCTGAGCTGATTTCTAGTTTTAAGTTTACAAGTTGCCTATTAGTTCAAACTAGATGTCCTGTTGACATCTTAATTCAGCATGTCCCAAACAAAAATAATTATCTTCCCTCTCCACACCCCTCATACTTTTTCCTCTTCTTAAATTTCCTTTTACTGTTGAGGGCACCACCATCATCCCAGTCATCCAAGCTCGCAATTGAGGTATAATCCTCAACTCTTCATTCTTTTATAATATACAGTAAGTTGTTAAATTCTGTCAATGTGATCTTTTTAACATTTCTTATATATGCTCCCTTCTCTGACACTGTTGCCATCCTGGTTCAAGTCTTCAACTCACACCTATACTATTGGAATAGCATGCTGGTTGGTCTCCCTGCCTCAAGCAGTCTTCCTAAAGCACAAGATTGGTCATTCCCCCTTCTCCATTCAATAAACTCCAGTGATTCCTTATTTATTGCTTCTAGTTTCAAATATAAAATCCTATTTGGCTTTTCAAGATTTTTAACAACCTAGGTCCTTTACATTTCTTACACCTTATTTCCATGCACTCTACAATCCAATGACACTTACTTTCTTGTTGTTCCTCATACATGACCCTTCATCTCTTGCCTCAGTCCATTTGCACTGGCTGGCTGTCAGTTCTGAAAGTCTCTCTCTCCTTGTATCTTAGATTCCCATTGTTTCCTTTATATTTCAGCTAAAATCCCACCTTCTTTTCTTCTTGATTCCCTTAATGCAAATACCTTTTCTCTATAATTATCTCCAGTATCTCCAGTTTATCCATATTTTTTTGCATATTAGTTTGCATATTTCCTTGCCTATTAGGCCTTGAGAGTCTTGAGATCAAAGACTTGAGAGTCTTGAGATCAAAGACTTTGCCTTTTATGCTTCAGACACTACTAAACCACTACTAAACGCTGGACATATAAAGAGGCAAAAGACAGTCCCTACCTTGGAAAAGCTTACAATGGGAGAGACAACATACAAACAACTATATACAAAGCAAACTATATACAGGGTAAATAAGAAATAATTAAGAAATGGAAAACACTAGAATTAAGAGGTTTTAAGGTGACAATGGGCATTCTTGCTTCACTCCTGATCCTGTGTGGAAGGTTTCTAAGTTTTCCCCATTACAGATTATGTTTGCTGATGGTTTTAAGTATTTATTTCATATTATTCTAAGAAAAAATCCATTTACATCTATGTTTTCAAGTATTTTTTTAGGAATGAATGTTGTATTTTGTCAAAAGTCTTTTTTGCATCTATTGATATAATAATATGATTTTTGTTACTTTTTTGTTCATGTAATCAATTATGTGAATAGTTTTTCTTATACTAAGTCATCCCTGCATACATGATATCAATCCTTTTTTATCATAATATGTAATATTAGTGATATATTTGTCATAGTCCCTTGTCTAGTTCATTATTTAGGATTTTTGAATATATGTATTCACTAGTGAAATTGGCCTGTAATTTTATTTCTCTGTTTTTTCTCTTCCTGGTTTAGGTATCAGTACTATATTAGTTTAATAAAAGAAGTTTGGCAGGACTCCTTTATCAGCTGTTCTAAATTATGTATTTAACATTGGAATTAGATCTTTTAGTGAGTGGTAAAATTCACCCGTCAATTCATCTAGTCCTCATACTTTTTTTGTAAGAAGTTCTTTTATCGTCTATTCAAATTCTTTTTCTAAAAAAATTATTTAAATATTTGATTTCTTCCTCTTAGTCTAAGCAGTTTATATTTTTGTAAGTATTCTCCCATTTCACTTTAATTGTTGTTTGTTGGCACATAATTAGGCAAAATAACTCTTAATAATTGCTTTGATTTCATCTTCATTAGTTGCAAATTCACTCTTTTCATCACTGATGCTAATGATTTGGTTTTCTTCTCTTTTTAAAAATTATATTAACTAATGATTTATCTATTTTGTTGGTTTTTTCATAAAAACCCTCAATTTTATTTATTAATTCAATGTTTTTCTGACATTCAATTTTGTTAATCTCACCTTTAATTTTTAGGTTTCCCATTTGGTATTTAAATGAATATTTTTATTTTGTCTTTTTCTAGTTTTTTTTAAATTGCATACCAAATTTATGATCTGTTCTTTCTCTATTTCATTGATATAAGCATTTAAAGAATTAAAATGTCCTCTAATTACTGCTTTTTCTGTATCCCATGGGCTTTGACTTTTGTCTCATTGTTATCATTTTTAAAATAAATTATTTGTTTCTATTACTTGTTATTTAACCCACCCATTATTTAAGACGACATTATTTAGTTTCTAATAAATTTTATTCTGTGTTTCCATTGTCCCTTATTAAATATAATTTTATTGCATTTTGATCTGAAAAGATACATTTAATATTTCTCCTTTTAATATATGGTTAATTTATGCAAAGGTAGCATGTACCTTGTAAGGAATTTACTTAAGGGTTTGACTAAATATATGAGAATTCTAAATTAATATTGTGGTCGCTGATTTAAAAATATTATAGCTCAAGCCAAAATTGACTTTTAGTAGCTTTATTTACAAAGAAGTGGAAAGAGTGAAAGTATATAAATGGAAGAAGAGGGCAGAGAAGATGTCTAGCCTATCACACTAAATGTTGCTCTGGTGTCTGTTTCAGTTGGGCAGGGCTTGTTAACCCTCGACTGGGGGACCTGGTGTTCCACTCATGTGGCCTCCTCCAAGAGGGGAAGGCCTCTCTGGAACTAATCTCTCCAGAAGCTAGGAAAGGAAGGTCAGCTACTCACTCACCCAAGACAGGCTCCAAAGGAGAAGATCCAGGAGCAGTCCTCCCAGAAGCAGTCCAAGAATCAAAGTCCCAGTCCAAGCCGACTCGCCAGGAAAAGATCCAAGCTGAAGATCAAAGGAGCAGTTCCAAAAGCCAAGGTCACCTCCAAGAGGCAAGTCACCAGTCGAAACTCTAAGCTGAAGACTCAAGCCAAAAACCTCTTGTACAGGAAGTTCAGGCCTTTTTGTAGTCCTTTTGCCATGCCACTTCCTGTCCCTTCCTCCTCTTTACAGGGGCCAATTACAGCTTCCGAATTGCCTAGCACTGACCAGGTGAGCAGTGTCTATGGGATCCATCTCTTATCTTCTGAGGATATAAACTCTTATCAAAGGATTGACAAGTTTCTGACTGAGTTAAAAGGGTGGAGGTCTCTAAATAAGTAACTGTGAACTCCCTTACTTAGTATTAAGTAGGAGTGTTTTTAAGTTTTTGGTTGATTAACTCAAAATAGATAAAGAGAATAAAGAATTACCTTTCACAACCCTAATTCTTAATTAATTCTCTCCAAGATATCATATCTACCTGATCTAAGACCTAATTTATCTCTTTGATTTCTTTCCCTTTTTTTTTTTTTTTTTCGTTCCTTAGATTTAACTAGTTCTGAGAGGGAAAGGTTAAAATTCCCCACTATTATAGTTTTTTCTTTTTCCAGTTGTAATTTCTTTAGCTTTTCCTTTAAAAACCCTGGATGGCATACTATTGGTTATATATAGGTTTAGTATTGATAATGCTTCATTATCTCCGGTACTTTTTAAGATAATATGGTTTTCCTGTTTATCTCTTTTAATAAAATCTATTTTAATTTTAGCTTTATCTGACATCATTATTGCTATCTTGATTTTGTTTTTGTCAGCTGAAATGTAATATATTTTATTCCAACCCTCTATTTTTACTCTAGCTATATCTCTCATTTTTAAATGTTTCTTGTAATCAACATATTGTTAGATTTTTGGTTTTTGATGCAATATTATTTAATATTGTATTTCAAATGCTAGCAGTAGCAATGAGAAGAAAAAGAAACTGAAAGAATCAGAATTGACAAAAAGGTAAAAAACTATATCTTTTCACAGATGAATTATATCTATACATATCCATGTAATTCTAGAGATTCAACCAAAATTAGATAAAACTCTCATTAATTTTAGCAAAATAGAATGATATAAATTAAAATTACATGTTATTAGCATTTCTATACATCACTAACAAAGTCCTGCAGAAAGAGACAGTAAAAGAAACCCTATTTAAAATAACCATTGGTAGAATAAAAATGAAATGTAAAGGAAGAAGATCTAGTAGTCCTAGATTTTGAATTATACTATAAAGTAGTAATTATCCAATTTATTTTGTATTGGCTAAGAAAAAAGTCTACCAGTGGAACAGAACAAACATATAACAAGCAGTTGTAAAAGATTATAGTAACTTTGTGTTTGACAAAAGTAAAGGTCCAAGTTTTGTGAATAAGAATTCACTATTTAGTAAATATTATTAGAAAATATGGACAAGTCTACTTGAAAGTATAGAACAATATCTTACACCCTTTATCAAGTTAAGATTAAAATGGATATATAACCTACACGGAGGGAAATGTTATGAGGAAATTAGAGGAACAGGAAACATATTACTGATCAGACTTACTGATAGGAGAAGAATTTATGAATAAACAATATGCAGAAAATGTTATGAAATGTAAAACTCATATTTTTGTATATTAAAAAGGGTTTGTATAAGTAAAACTAATGTAGGCAAGATTAGAAAAAAGCAATAAGGGGAGACTTATAGACAGTTTCTTAAATCAATGCCATATTTAAATATATAAGGGGAACTTGGTCAAATATGTAAGGATATGAGCTAGGGCAGCTATGTGGCTCAGTGGATTGAGAGTCAGACCTGGAGTTGAGGGAATCTGGATTCAAATCTGACCTCAGACACTAGCTAGCTAAGTGACCCTGGGCAAATCACTTAATTTATAGTCTAGCCCTTACCACGTTTTTGCCTTGGAACCAGTAAACCATATTGATTCTAAGATGGAGGTAAAGGTTTAAAGGAAGAAGAATATGCACTGTTCCCCAATTGATAAATGGTCAAAAGATGTGAACAGACAGTTTTTGGATGAAGAAATCCAAGTTATATATAACTATGAGAAAATACACTGAGTCATTATTGATTAGAGAAAGGAAAATCAAAACCCTGAGAAATCATCTCACATCTATCAGATTAGTTTAAATCAGTCGTTCCCAAACTTTTTTGGCCTACTGCCCCCCTTCCAGAAAAGTATTACCTAACACCCCCTGTCACATACTATCACCGACCCCTTACAGTTATTCACCGCCCCCAAATGCACCTGTGGCCATCACCTCTCCCCTGGATCGCTGTAGCACCCACGAGGGGGTGGTGGCACCCACTTTGGGAATCACTGGTTTAAATGATATAAGGGCAAATTGGCAAATGGAGGAAATGTGGAAAAATGGGGACACTAATACACTCAGTAGAACTGTGAACTTATCCAACCATTTTAGAGAAAAACCTGGAATTATACTCAAAGAGATATAAATCTGTGTATACATTCTGACCCAGTAATATCACTATTAAGGTTTTCCCCTAAGATGATGAGGGAAAAAGGAAAAGAAACTATAAGTACTAAATATTTATAGCAGTTCTCTTTGTAGTAGTAAAGAACTGGAAATTGAAAAGATGCCCTTCAATTGGGGAATGGCTAAAAAAGTTCTGGGATTTGATCATGATGGAATATTATTATGCTACTAGAAATGATGAGCAGGTTAATTTTGGAAAACCATTGAATCACCTACAAGAAATTATAAAGAGTGAAATGAATTAGACGCAAAGGCTGATAACCATAAGTAAATTAGGGGAACATAGAAAGTTTACCTGTCAGATCTATGGAGAAAGAAGAACTTATGACTGAACAAAAAATAGAGAACATCATGAGGTATAAAATAAATAATTTTGGTTATATGCAATTTAAAATGTTTTCTACAAACAAAACCAGTGTAACCAAGATTAGAAGGGAAACAAACTGGAAAAAAAATTATAGCAAAATTCTATGCTAAAGTCTCATTTCTCAAATATTTAGAGAACTGAGTCACATTTATAATAATACAAGTCATTCCCCAATTGACAAAAAAAAAAGAGTGAAATTAGTAGAACCTAAAGAACATTATATACAAAATTATAAATGCTTGACGAATGATTTGTATATGTCTGCATCCATGAAAATAAATAATAAATAGAAATAAGTAAGGCCTAGTTTTATATGTATATATATATATATATATATATATATATATACATTTGACCCAAAAAAGTATATATATATATACACTTTTTTGGGTCAAATGTCATCTTTTGTAATGGGGTCAAGGGAGGAAGGGAGGGAATTGAATGGGCATTTTAACTTAACAAACTATATTTAAATATTTAAATATACATTCACATTTAAAATTTAAACTACATTTAAATTTTAAAAAGAGGTGTTAGGGAAGGCTTCCTGTAAAGGGTGGGATTGTTGTGGGGACTAAAATGAAGCCAGAGATGTCAGTACCTGGAGTAGAGAAGAATAAGAATTCCTGGCATTGAGGACAGTCTGAGAAAATACCTAATATTGAGAGATGTGGTGTCTTGTCTGAGGAACAGCTAGGAGACCAGTGTTACTGGTTCAAAGAGTATATGTTAGGAAGTAATGTGTAAGAGGGGTTTTATATTATGAAGGGTTTTGAATTCCAAAAAGAGAATATATATTTGCTCCTGGAGGATATAAGAAGCCACTAGAGCCTATGTGGTAGAAGAGTGGCATGATCAGATCTGTTTCCAGAAAATTACTTTGTGATTTCCTAATAGTCGACTAGAAAATGCATTGAGGTTGGGATAGACAATGCAAGTGGTTCCACCAGCAGGCTATTGTACTAGTCAAGTGTGAGATGATAGAATCTTACACTAAAGTGTTAACAGTATCAGAAGAGAGAAGTGGAACTATTTGAGAAGGGGAGGCAGAGGTTAAATTGACATATTACTGTGTACTTAATTACTTACATGTAGTAGGTACTTAATAAGTACTTGATGATTTAAATTTTTTTTTTACATTTTTAAACCCTTAACTTCAGTATATTGGCTCCTTAGTGGAAGAGTGGTAAGGGTGGGCAATGGGGGTCAAGTAACTTGCCCAGGGTCACACAGCTGGGAAGTGTCTGAGGCCAGATTTGAACTTAGGACCTCCCGTCTCTAGGCCTGACTCTCACTCCACTGAGCTACCCAGCTGCCCTTGATGATTTAATTTTGATACAGTACTATAGCAAAAACAAGTAGATGTAAGAAATAGATGACAATAAGCTGATCAGACATGGGACTCAAAGACACAATATATTATTGATGATTGATTCTACTCTGTGAACACCTTTGCCAAAATGAACATTCTTTGCTCCAATTTCTTTCTCTAGGAAGTGGAGGAAGTAACAAAGCAAATTGCTATTATAGGGTTGATTTTGACTGTTTAGGGAGATTTGCTGCTTAAACAGAAATTAATGTAAACTTGAGGGAAAGTGACTATACTACTTGAAAACAGTAGATAATGAGGATCAGTCAGGTACGATCTAAACAATACCTAGCTTTTAGAGAAACAAATTTCAAAAAGTTGAGAGAAAAGAGTTAAAATTCTGTAGCTTAAGATGCTATAAGATATTTCTTCTGACAAAGGACAGTTTGCTTCCAATAATGAAATAGTGATAACACAAAACATAAGTAACTACAATGAGGAAGAAAAGAAGGAACTCTAAGGAAACTGATATGTCTATAGAGATGCACAAAAGCTTATGGAATAACTAGAAAAAGTCTTGTAGAAAAGATTGATGTCACTGAGATTATTGAACAAAAGACAGACATGATGCTACAAAATTAATGGCAGGAACCCCAAATCTCAGCCTAAGCTGAGATTTGGTATGAATTATAAAGATTGTAGAAAGTCCTTTTTTCCCCTCTTTTACTCAATGGATGACATGAGAAAGATTAAAGAAGAGACATGATTTCTACCTAGCATAGATTTGATTAAGACTGATGAAGAGAAGGCATGACTACTCAACTCCTATTTAGCTTCTCTTATCTCTGCTAAGCAGAGCAGAATCAGCAATTAAACAAAAATTTTAATGGAGAATTAAAACCAAAGAAAAGTAGATGATAGTAAGAGACCATTTATTCTATAATGAGTTTAAGTGACCATGCCACAATTTCTTATATCTCAGTATAATAAAATAATATAGTTAAACATTACCATCTCCTTGTCAGGAAGAGTCATTTCAATTCAATTTGATTTAACAAATATTTATTAAGCAGCTTCTTTGTATAAGTCACTGTGTCCTACATCAAAGGTACAAAGGTTAAAATGAAAAGAATTTACATGTTCTCTAGTAGTATAAATTCTTTGACTTATATAGAATATAAACAGATAAGGAAAAACATGGCAATTTAAATAGAGGGAGAACATTTAGAAATATAAGTAGCATGAAACAGTTCCTATAGGAAGTAGTACATTAACTGTCTTGAGGATGCTAAAGATTCTAGTAGAAGGATTGCATTCTCTACGTGAGAAACAAATATGTGTAAAAGTAAAAAATTAAGGGTGGGAAGATCCCTACTATGTCCAAGGTGCTTTCTAATACTATCTCATTTGATCATAACAACAACCCTGCAAGATAAATTCTTTTAGTATCCCAACTTTATAGTTGGAAAAATTGAATCAAACAAAAGTTATGTCTTGCCTCAAAGTCTCATTCCCTCTAAATTCCTTAGAGCCTGGGATCATCTACTATGAAGATACAAAATGGGGAATCTAGATTATTTAACAGTAACTCTCAAACCTCACCACTGAAGCTTCCATTGATGCTTCTTATCTTCATTATTCATGTTTGATCTTTTCCTTCATTCAAAGCCTCCCCTAAATATGCATTCTTATATTACCTTTCTCAGTTAGGGCAGATAATTCTTATCTTTAAAGGTATGTTATTGTAATTGCTCTAAATGTTCACTATGAGTCTGAATGCAGACTAAAAATACTACATATTTTACTTTCTTCTTTTTTTGTTTGAAACCTCTTTTACAAAATGACTAACATGGAAAAATGATTTTTATGATGGAATATGTAAAATCTGTATTAGACAGCTTACTGTCTCTGCATGGGGGAAAGAAGGGAGAGATTTGAAGGAGGGAAAAATCTTAGAAATCAAAATTAAAAAAAGTAAAATAAAAATAATTTTTATATGTAATTGGAGAAAAAAATATTTTAAAATAAATAAATGTTCATTCCCAGAGGCAAAATGAAAAGAGTGACACATTTAGAGTCATAAGACTTGGACTTGAGTCCCAATTTGTGCACTTAGTAAGTTATGTAACTATGATAAATTTATGCCTTTCTGATGCCTAATATAATCAGAAAATCAATAATTAATATCTTATTCAATGCTTGGAGGGTAGTTTTTAGAACCAAAAGATGCAATTGTATGATTTTAGAAATAATTTAGTCTCAGACAAGAATCTGTGTATATAACCAGATTAAGAATGTAGTCTCTGAATATTTCTTAAATTATAATTTTAAGTGTGTGTGTTATCATATTAATCATAAATGTTAATCCAGGATATGTGAAGCTATTTTTATGTGCTTTATATCAGACTAATTCATAAAAGAGGCTACAGAGACCAGAAAGTCACCCAGAGGTCATGGCGGCCAGGAGCCTTGAAGGGCCATTGGGGTTAGGCAGGAAAACCTGGGCCCTCTAAGGGCCTTTGGGGTGAGAACAGAGGTCCTCAATGGGCCCAAAGAAGATAGGCAGGAGCCCTTAAGGGCATGGGCCCTGTGAAGGCTTGTGGGGGTTGGGAACAGACATGAAGCTATAAAAGTGTGGCTATTTTGCAATTTGAGGTCTCAGTACAGATCTTTGGTCTGCAATTTCTCTGTCACAATATAGCCAGATCTTTGCCCAGAAGGCTCTCCCAGCATCTTTTTTTACACTATTTTCCTTATTTGTAAAATGTGAATAATTATGTTTATACTACCTATACTAAATATAACAATTGTTATAGAAATGCCATTTTTATTCCTTTTGTGAAAGAATTTTGTGTCAAAAGACTTGACAAAATCTTCTCAGTAAATAGGTCAGAAAGGAGTTAGTATAATTAATACTGAAGGTAATATATTATCATTCCATGGGTAGTAGCATATAATCCAGGGTAAAGATAGCCTATGGTCAAGTAAACTATTCATGGAATGAGAAAATATGGTCCTGAAAAATACTTCTTTGTTCTTTTCCCTGTATTCCTGTTCAGGATTCATAGATCACAGAACCTCATCTTGCTAGAGTCCTGAGATATTAAAGTGCTGACATGAACCTGCAAATCAGTGTGGGTTATAAGTGCATGGAATAAATTCTTGAAAGCCATGCTCTAAAAATAAATGGAATGGAAACTCATGTTTTAAACATTGATTACTTCCTCAACCACCACATTTCTTTGATATAGATGTTTTGCTGTAGGCTGAATTAATTAATTAATTTGCATCAGACCTCAGAACTCAAAATGCTTTCTTTCTAAACTAATATGCATTTTAAAATCTGGTCCATAAAATAAAAGTAAAAGGAGGACATGTTCTGCCACTTCCTGCCTGTGTGACCATGAGTGAATCATTTAAACTATTTGATCCTCAAATCCAAGGCTTCTGATCTCAGTTGTTGTTTAAAAAAAATTAGACAAGTGGTCTAGATAATTTTGATATTTCTACACACCCATGCCTTTGATTTCATCACTATAACTCATTTGAGATATTTTGTTTTGATAATCTACAAAATATTCCATAACAGAATTTGATGCCTCTCCATCAAAAACACAACTCCTTCCAAAATTCCTATTTCTTTAAAGGGTACCATAATATTTCTAGTCTCCAAGGTTCATGAGTCCAGTATTATCCAAGATTCCTTCTTTTTCCTGGATTCAAATAACCAATCATTTGCCTATTCCATATAGCCAACCAAATTTTTCTTAAGCACAAATCTGACCAGGTCACTCTCCCTCTCAATAAAGTCCACTAGCTCCCTGTTTCTTTTTTCTTTCTTTCTTTTTTTTTTACATAAGACATTTATTTATTTGTTTGTTTCTTAAATTATTTATTTAATATTTATTTTTTAGAAAAGTTAACATGGGTATATGATTCATGCTCTTACTTTCCCCTTCACCCCCCCCCACCGACCGACCCCCCCATAGCTGCTGCGCATTTCCACTGGTCTTAACATGTGTCATTGATCAAGACCCATTTCCAAATTGTTGATAGTTGCATTGGTGTAGTAGTTTCCAGACTACATCCCCAATCATGCTCGCCTCAACCCATGTGTTCAAGCAGTTGCCCCTATTCTGTGTTTCCACTCCCGCAGCTCTTCCTCTGAATGTGGGTAGCTTTCTTTTCCATAAGTCCCTCAGAATTGTCCTGGGTCACTGCATTACTGCCAGTACAGAAGTCCACCACATTCTATTTTACCACAGTGTATTGGTCTCTGTGTACAATGTTCTTCTGGCTCTGCTCCTTTCGCTCGGCATCAATTCCTGGAGGTCTTTCCAGTTCACGTGGAATTCCTCCAGTTTATTATTCCTTTGATCACAATACTATTCCATCACCAGCATATACCACAATTTGTTCAGCCATTCCCCAATTTAAGGGCATACCCTCATTTTCCAGTTTTTTGCCACCACAATTCTTATCTTTAGAAACTGTTTTTCTGCTATAATGTTTTGATTTTCTTTTTCGATTTCGTCTATCCTATTTTCCAGCTGTTTGTTTTTGGTCTCCAATTTGCTTATTAATTCATTTGATTTGGGGGCATCTTTTTTGAATTGCCCAATTCTAGCTTTTAGAGACTGGTTTTCCTTTTCCAGTTGGGAAAATCTGCCTTTTAAACTGTTATTTTTTTGCCAGATCTCTTCCATCTTTTTCATCATCTCAGATTTGAACTCTTCAAGAGCTTGTGACCAGTTTTCGTTGTTTTGGGAAGGTTTGGATATGATTATTTGTTTGTTTTCCTCTGCTGTTTGCTCTGTTGTCTGGATTTTCTCTGTGTAAAAGTTGTCGAGTGTTAAAGATTTCTTCTTGCTGATCTTTCTCTTCTGGGGTTCCTGAGTCCGGCTTGCCATTTTTAGCCCAGCTCCCTCTCAGCTTTATCCTCATGCCCAGGGTCTGTCAGCGCTCTTTAGGCTCCTGATGTCTCAGGTCTAATTGTTCTCAGGGTCAAGCCTTCTGGTGGTCCCCTTGATTGTTCCTCTGCCTGAAGCTCCTTTAACAGTCTCAGGGCGCTGCTTCCACAGTCATGTACCCCTCTGCACTGGGTCCCCACCCAAGATCTGCCTGCACTCAGCATCCATGCCCATGCCTGAGCTCACGATCCATGTGCGAGCCTGCACTAAGGGTCTGTGTTCAAAGTCCACACATTCTTTAGCCCCTTGGAGTCTTAAGTCTTGCTGCTCTCAGGAGCTGGCTCTGGTGACCCCATGTGGCTACCAAGGACTTAATGGGTGCCTCAAATTTGCTCTCACTCTTTTGATCTGGCTTTGGTACTGTAGGTGGTATGTGGGGGAGTGCGGGGGTGTTGTTTAGCTCGAGTTTTAGTGAGAGCTATTTCACCTCTTTATAGCATGGAAATGCCCTAATTCCATGTACCTTCAATGTTGCGCCCTGTTATGGGGTCCCTTCGTTCATCTGGATTTGTTTTTATGTCTTCTTGTGAAGTCCTGTATGTGTGGGTTAGGAGAGGTCAAGCAGCTGCTTTTTACTCTGCTGCCATTTTTACCTGGACATGTTGAGAGCCGTTGGATGTAGAAAGCCATTGGAGAAATAGGATCAAATTTAGGGCCTGTTATCTGGATTCCCTACGTGACCAATCCAGGCTGAGACAGTCTTTGTGTTTGGTTCTGGTCACCTGAGCCCTGAAAAGCTCTGGTACCAGCAGGTAGGTTAATCCAAAAACAACTTGATCCCTCCAAGAGGCTATTAGGAGTCATTTAGAGAAACAGAGTCTGTAATAGATATTTTATCTGGATCCCATTACAAAATCATCGGCAAGTAAAACTGTGTGTATGATTTTTCTGCACTGCATATCAGGACGCAGACAGAATGGGCCATCTAAGGTAAAAATCTGAGGCTCCTCTTTTGACTCAATTTTAGATCCCCACCTTTCTTAATATTATTATTGGAAAGCTTTGAGTCTTTAGCAGACCAGCATCTTCTGAGTTAATGATTCCTCTCCTTGATAAATAAGAAGCCTGAACCCTAACAAACATTACTTAGATAAGACTGCATACTTAGATAAAAACTGGAGCCTTTAGTCTGGACTTTATTTGATCAGGTGCAAACCTTAATCCAGGACTCAATTAGTGAGCATCTCCATAAAATATTTTCCCTTCCAGAATTATCCCCTACTAAATTGATGGTTGGAATTTGGCCATTGTCTTTGTACTTATACCTTTACTCTTTAGACTTTAATGGGTTGTGTATGATTTGTTACTCCTTCACAGCTATGACTCTTTGTGTTCTTTGTTTGAAACCAGTATAAAATAAAGTCCAAATCCCATTGCGTTAGGGCAGCATGGGCTAACTGCTAGTCTGGTTGTTCTCATTTTCTTTTTCCTGTCTTAACAATCCGACGCCGTAAAACGCCACTCAGAACCCTTACCATATAGGTTCTCTATACAGAAAGAGCACCCGGTTTCTTGTGGAACAAAATAGAAATATCTCAATTGGCTTTAAAAGATTTTCCCAATCTGTCCTAAACTTTTCTTTCTAGTTTCATTATATATTGTCACCTTCCACTCTATAATCCTAATAATTTCACCTTTTCTGTTACTCATATGTGACACTATTTCTCCTATTTCTGTGCCTTTACACTATCTTCTATACTTGAAAATAGTCCTTGCTTACCTCTTCCTAACAGAATCTTACTATTTCTCTAAGATGCAAATTTATATCAATATAATCAAGAATAGATTATATGTTGAATTATGTGCTTATTATCGAAGAACCAATCTAGCTACTCTGAAGAGGTTTATCTCCAAGTTGGCCACAGGATGATTAAATATATTTTAACTTCATAAAAACTATCCACTAACTTACAGAAAAGTTTTTATTTCATATGGTGGACAAACAGCATACCAAATGAAATTATAAATCCTTGTGT
Organism: Gracilinanus agilis; assembly: GCF_016433145.1. NCBI lineage: Eukaryota > Metazoa > Chordata > Mammalia > Didelphimorphia > Didelphidae > Gracilinanus > Gracilinanus agilis. The sequence goes on along the minus strand of NC_058132.1, from coordinate 469,675,885 downwards.
GTATTCAAGGAAATGTAAAAAAACATAGGACATTTCATTTTCAGAATGACATTAATAGCTCAGAGCAAGTCAAAACTAGGACAAATAGAATGACAAAGGTCCTTGAATTAAGTTCTCTTCATGAACATTTATTAAATTTCTATTCACTTACAGTACTCCTGGATAATAATGTTTGAAGAAATGCTGAATGAATTAGAGATGTGTAGAAATTCAAGGATTTCATGGAAAAGCAGACTGAATCTCTTTCATTTAGAAAAGTGATTTATTTTGTGTGGTGGCAGTAGGAAGTAATGGGTTCAAATGGGTGAAGATATGAGGATACAAATATCATCTCAATATAAAGAATAGCATTCTAAATACAAAAGAGATCAAAAGATACAATCCCTTATATGGTCATCTATCTTCTTTTCTATAACATCTTCCTTCATATTTAAAAAAACAATCTATTCATTTTTTAAAAAACTCAAACTTTCTAATTAGCTCATTAAGTTTTGCCTCTCCTTTTTGGAAATACATAGAAAAAATTCAATCCCTATTCCACATCATATATATGGACAATATATACTATAAGGACAAATATGGTATCATTGCCTGAAAGTATTCTTCATATAAAACATTCTTAGCTCTTTTAAAATCTCCACATAGTTTTGAGTATCTCCATCATCTTAGTGACCTTCCTCTAGATACTCTTCAGTTCAGCAGTTCCTTCATAAAAGTGTGATACTGCAAGCTGAAAACAATATTACCAATTACTCATGACTAGGACTGAATATAGTGGAATTATTATCTTCCTTTATCTGGACAGTATATTCTTTTATGCAACCCATGATTATATTAGCATTTTTGGCAACCATAAAATATTATTGATGCATATTGAGCTTGAATTCAACTACAATCCAGCCATTGTAAGCCTTATTTCCACCAACTAGTACACATGCAGTTAATTTTTTTAACCTTAGTGTAAGACTTGGCTTAATTTTTGAACTGTTGTGAAAGATTTTCTTTATCTCCATTTGAAATTCTTCTTATCAGATTTGGCCCATCATTCCAATATGTCAAGATCTCCTTGAATCTTGATTCTGTCATTCATTGAATTAGCTGGCCTTACCAATGTTGCTGTAACCACAAATTTAGAAAGCATGAGAGAACAGAGGGAAAAAAACATAAAAACTGTTAAAAGCTGATGATATGGAGGGTATCAAATATAACATAGAAAAAAAACCCTGTGAGGATACCTATAAATTCAAAGGAAAAAACTTGAAAGATGATCTGGAACAATATTTATGATTTCAGATATCTATATACCAATGCATAGAATGTGGATAATAAACAAAGAGAATGTAGCGTTTTAACAGATAGTTGTAAATATACCTTTGTAAGTGTCACCCAAATTTGAAGGCATGAAATTCATGACTGTAGTATGGCAACGGAAGGATATATATTGTTAAAAAAAGACAAATCTAGTTATAGGAATACTGAATAGCATTATATGTCAAGAAGATTATACACTGGCAGGGCATTTGACAAATTCTTTTATAAAATCCTTATCAACAAGATGCAGAAATGTGGGCTGCATAATAGAACCATTAGTTAGATTCATGAACAATTGAATGAATGGAACCAATGGCTAGTAGGTTTAAGTCAAACTGAGGATTCCTCAAGTGTCTCTGACACAATAAACTATACTCAACTTCATCCTTTTCAACACATATAAATGGATTATTTTATTAAAAACATTTAATTCTCAATCCAGTCTAATCTATCAATTCTATATTAAGTTTCTACTTTGTCCGATGTATCATGCTAGGCACTGACAAAACTAAGACAAACAAAAAACCTCCCTGCACTCAAGGGGTTTTCTTTCTACTGGTGGGTGCAAGGAATAATATGTAAACAAATAAATTTATACAGTATAATTAAAGAGTAGGAAGGAAGAACAGACAAGTGGGAATCAGGAAAGGAATCCCATAGAAGGATGTTAACATGAGCAGAGCCTAAAAGGAAGCTAGGGAATCCAAGAGCTGGAAATGATGAGTGACTATACGCTAGTTATGAAGGTAAACTTAAGCAAAAACTTGGCCACTGAAGACAGAATACTGAGTTTGGAGAATTGAAAGTAGGCTGTAATGTAGAGGATGTGAAGAGAAATCAGGTTCAATATATGAGGGAAAGAAGGGCAAAATGAGATTATGGGATCTTTTAAGTGTGAAGCTAAGGAAAATTTTTTCTTTTTTCTTTATTTGTTCTGTTTGTTTTTGTTCTAGAGGCAACATGGAGCCAGTAAAGAATCTTGGGTGAGGTACTGGTATGGTAATGAACTAGCTTCTGACAAAATATCATTCCTCCAAGTCCTCATGTGGATGTACCCATTCCCTAATGCAGACTCTATTACTCTAACATTATAATATTTAGTCTGTAAAACTAAAGCCCATTTCTTATTTTTTTCTTTAATTTTTTTAAAAGTACATTTATAGTAAGTCAAGTTCTTTGAAAGATAAATTAATAGTCAATGAAGATAATATCATCCCCTTAGGATAACTTGCCTCAATTCTGTTATTTGTCCTTTGTTTTTCTTTGCATTTTTTCCTTTATATTTTTAAACATTTATTAATATTCATTTTTAACATGGGTACATGATTCATGCTCCTACTTTCCCCTTCGCCCCCCGTAATCCCCCCACCCATGGCCGATGCACATTTCCACTGGTTTGAACGTGTGTCATTGATCAAGACCTATTTCCAAATTGTTGATAGTTGCATTGGTGTGGTAGTTTCGAGTCTACATTCCCAATCATGTACTCCTCAATCCATGTGTTCAAGCAATTGTTTTTCTTATATGTTTCCTCTCCTGCAGTCCTTCCTCTGAATGTGGGTAGCATTTTTACCATAAATCCCTCAGAGCTGTCCTGTATCATTGCATTGCTGCTGGTAAAGAAGTCCATTACATTTGATTTTACCATAGGATATCAGTCTCTGTGTACAGTGTTCTTCTGGCTCTGCTCCTTTCACTCTGCATCAGTTCCTGGAGGTCTTTCCAGTTCACATGGAATTCCTCCAGTTTATTATTCCTTTGAGCACAATAGTATTCCATCACCAGCATATACCACAATTTATTAAACCATTCCCCAATTGAAGGACATACCCTCCTTTTCCAGTTCTTTGCCACCATGAAAAGTGCAGCTATAAATATTTTCGTACAAGTCTGTTTATCTATGATCTCTTTGGGGTACAAACCCAACAATGGTATGGCTGGATCAAAGGGCAGGCATTCTTTTATAGCCCTTTGAACATAGTTCCAAATTGCCAGCCAGAATGGTTGGATCAGTTCACAACTCCACCAGCAATGCATCAATGTCCCACATCCTCTCCAGCATTCATTACTCTCCCCTTCTTTCATTTTAGCCAATCTGCTAGGTGTGAGGTGATACCTCAGAGTTGTTTTGATTTACATTTTTCTAATTATTAGAAATTAAGAACATTTCTCATGTGCTTATTGATACTTTTGATTTCTTTACCTAAAAATTGCCTATTTCATGTCTCTTCCCCATTTATCAATTGGAGAATGGCTTGATTTTTTATACAATTGATTTAACTCCTTGTATATTTGAGTAATTAGACCCCTGTCAGAGTTTTTGGTTATAAAGGTTTTTTTCCCAATTTGTTGTTCCCCTTCTGATTTTGACGACATTGTTTTTGTTTGTACAAAAGATTTTTAGCTTAATATAATCAAAACCATTTAATTTACATTTTGTAATTTTCTCTAACTCTTTCTTGGCTTTAAAATCTTTCCTTTCCCACAGATCTGACAAGTATACTATTCTGTGTTCACTTAACTTATTTATAGTTTCCCTCTTTATATTCAAGTCATTCACCCATTCTGAATTTATCTTGGTGTAGGGTGTGAGATGTTGATCTAAACCTAATCTTTCCCATATTGTTTTCCATATTTCCCAGCAGTTTTTGTCAAATAGTGGATTCATGTCCTAAAAGTTGGGCTCTTTGGGTTTACCATACACTGTCTTGCTGATGTCATTTACCCCAAGTCTATTCCACTGATCCTCCCTTCTGTCTCTTAGCCAGTATCATATTGTTTTCATGACTACTGCACTATAGAATAGTTTAATATCTGGTACTGCTAGGCCCCCTTCCTTCACATTTTTTTCATTATTTCCCTTGATATTCTTGATCTTTTGTTCTTCCAAATGAAATTTGTTATAGTTTTTCCTAATTCAGTAAAGAAGTTTTTTGGTAGTTTGATAGGTATGGCACTAAATAGGTAAATTAATTTGGGTAGAATGTTCATTTTTACTATGTTTGCTCGTCCTACCCATAAACAATTAATGGTTTTCCAATTGTTGAGATCCAGTTTTATTTGTTTGGAAAGTGTTTTGTAGTTGTGTTCATATAATTGCTGTGTTTGTTTTGGTAGATAGATTCCCAAGTATTTTATATTGTCTAGGGTGATTTTAAATGGTGTTTCTCTTTCTACCTCTTACTGCTCTAATGTGTTGGAAATATATAGAAATGCTTATGATTTATGTGCATTTATTTTGTATCCTGCAACTTTGCTAAAGTTGTTGATTATTTCTACAAGCTTCTTAGTTGATTCTCTAGGATTTTTTAAGTATACCATCATATCATCTGCAAAGAGTGATAGCTTAGTCTCCTCATTGCCTATTTTGATACTTTCAATTTCTTTTTCTTCTTCTCTAATTGCTACTGCTAGTGTTTCCAGTACTATGTTGAATAATAGAGGTGATAATGGGCATTCTTGTTTCACTCCTAATCTTATTGGGAAGGCTTCTAATTTATGCCCATTGCATATTATGATGCTTGTTGATGGTTTTAGGTATATACTGTTCATTATTTTTAGGAAAGGTCCTTCTATTCCTATGCTTTTCAGTGTTTTCAATAGGAATGGATGCTGTATTATGTCAAAGGCTTTTTCAGCATCTATTAAGATAATCATGTGATTTTTGTTTGTTAGATATGTTCTATTGTTATGTCCTATATGTTCTGTTGATATGGTCTATTATGTGGATGGTTTTCCTAATGTTGAACCATCCTTGCATTCCTGGTATAAATCCCACCTGATCATGGTGGATGATCTTCTTAATCACTTGCTGGAGTCTCTTTGCTAGTATTCTATTTAAGATTTTTGCATCTATGTTCATTAGGGAGATTGGTCTGTAGTTTTCTTTCTCTGTTTTTGATCTCCCTGGCTTTGGAATCAGTACCATATTTGTGTCATAAAAGGGATTTGGTAGGGCTCCTTCTTTGTTTATCATGTCAAATAATTTGTATAGTATTGGGATTAGTTGCTCTTTGAATGTCTGATAGAATTCACTTGTGAATCCATCAGGCCCTGGCGATTTTTTCTTAGGAAGTTCTTTGATGGCTTGTTCAATTTCTTTTTCTGAAATGCGATTATTTAGGTATTCTATTTCTTCTGCTGTTAATCTAGGTAATTTATAATTTTTGTAAATATTTGTCCATATCTCCTAAATTGTTAAATTTATTGCCATATAATTGGGCAAAATAGTTTTTAATGATTGCCTTAATTTCCCCTTCATTAGAGGTGAGGTCTCCCTTTTCATCTTTGATATTGTCTATTTGGTGTTCTTCTTTCCTTTTTTTTATTAGATTGACCAATACTTTGTCTATTTTATCTGTTTTTTCAGAATACCAGCTTCTAGGCTTATTTATTAATTCAATAGTTCTTTTACTTTTGATTTTATTAATTTCTCCCTTGATTTTTAGTATTTCTAATTTAGTTTTCATCTGGCGATTTTTAATTTGCTCGCTTTCTAGTTTTTTGAGTTGCATGCCCAATTCATTAATTTCTGCCCTCCCTAATTTGTTAAAATATGCACTCAAGGATATAAATTTCCCCCTGATTACTACCTTGGCAGCATCCCACAGAGTTTGGTAGGATCATTGTCATTCTCTTCAATGAAATTGTTAATTGTTTCTATGATTTCTTTTTTGACTAATTGGTTTTGGAGAATCATATTATTTAATTTCCAATTAGTTTTTGATTTGCCTGTCCAGGTGCCCTTACTAATTATTAATTTTTATTGCATTATGATCTGAGAAAGTTACATTTATTATTTCTGCTCTTTTGCATTTGTTTGCAATGTTTCTATACCCTATTACATGGTCAATCTTTGTGAATGTACCAAGTGCAGCTGAAAAGAAGGTGTATTCCTTTTTGTCCCTATTTATTTTTCTCCACATATCAATTAAATCTAATTTTTCTAGGACTTCATTCACCTCTCTTACCTCTTTCTTATTTATTTTTGGTTTGATTTATCTAGATCTGAAAGAAGAATATTTAGATCTCCCCCTATTATGGTTTTACTATCTATTTCCTTCTTGAGCTCTGCCAGTTTCTCCTTTATGAATTTGGATGCTATGCCACTTGGTGCATACATATTGAACACTGTCATTTCCTCAGTGTTTATGCTGCCTTTAATCCGGATGTATTGACCTTCCCTGTCTTTTTTAATCATATCTATTTTTACTTTGGCTTTGTCAGAAATCTTAATAGCTACTCCTGCCTTCTTTTTCTCATTTGTCGCCCAAAACATTTTGCTCAAGCCCTTAACCTTGAACTTGTGTATGTCCACCCACCTCATATGTGTTTCTTGTAGACAACATATGGTAGGATTTTGGTTTGTAATCCACTCTGCTATTTGCTTCTGTTTTATCAGCAAGTTCATCCCATTCACATTCAGAGTTATAATTATCAGTTGTGCATTCGCTGACATTTTTGTATTCTCCTGTAGTCCTACTCCTTCTTCTTACACTATTTCCTTTTAAACCAGTGGTTTGCTTTAAGATGGTAACCCTTATCCCCTCCCTTAATTAACTTCCCTTTCTACCCCCTCCCTTATTATTCCCCTCTTTTTATTTTTACAGGCCTAATGAATTCCCTCACCTTTCTTCTCCCCTCCCTTTTTTGACCTCCTCACTCCCCTGCTTCCCTTGTTTTATCCCTTCTGACTTTCTCAGTAGGGTTAGATAGAGCTTTATATCCCTATTTGTAATATAGCTACTCTTCCCTCTCTGGGTTGATTACACTAAGAGTAAGGTTTAAATATTACCTCTTAATGCTTTCTTCCTCTCCTTCTTATTATAGTATTTGTCCCCTCCCCATGCCCTCTTTGTGTGTAATAGAGTATCCTATTTTTCTTATTCACTCAAGTTTCTCTTGGTGTCCCCTACTATTCACTCCTGTCTTTTCCACCCCCCATATCATCTTAGATCATTTAGTATTCAACCCTCTCCCTATGAATTATTCTTCTGATTACTATAATAGTGAATACTAGTATAGTGAATAGAGTTCACTACAGAGAATTATACATAGCATTTCTCCACATAGAAATACAGATAATTAGATCTTATTGAAGCCTTAAAGAGTCAAATTTAAAAATTATGAGTTTTCTTTCTTTCCCCTCTGTTTCTTATTTACCTTTTCATGTTTCTCTTGATTTTTGTGGTTGGATATCAAACTTTCCATTTAGTCCTGGTCTTTTCTGTGCAAATACTTGGAAATCTTCAATTTTGTTGAATATCCATACTTTCCCCTGGAAGTATATAGTCAGTTTCAATGGGTAGTTGATCCGTGGCTGAAGGCCCAGCTCTCTTACCTTTCTGAATATCATATTCCAAGCCTTGCGGTCTTTTAGCATGGAGGCTGCCAGATCCTGTGTGATCCTGACTGGTGCTCCTTGATATTTGAATTGTCTCTTTCTGGCTTCTTATAAGATTTTTTTCTTTTACTTGGAAGCTCTTGAATTTGGCTATTATATTCCTGGGGGTTGTCTTTTCTGGGTCTAGTGTAGAGGGTGATCTTTGGATCTTTTCAATGTCTATATTGCCCTCTTGTTGTGGAACTTCAGGGTAATTCTGCTGAATAATTTCCTTTATTATGGAGTCCAAATTTCTATTAATTTCTGCTTTTTCAGGAAGACCAATGATTCTCAAATTGTCTCTTCTAGCCCTATTTTCTTGATCTATCAATTTCTGATTGAGATATTTCATGTTTCCTTCTATTTTATCAGTCTTTTGACTTTTTTTATTTGTTTTTGCTGTCTTGAGAGATCATTAGCTTCTAATTGCTCAATTCTAGCCTTTAGGAACTGGTTTTCGGTTATAATCTTTTGGTTTTCCTTTTCAATCTGGTCATTTCTGGTCTTCAGTTGACCAAATGTGAAATTCTGCCTTTTAAACTGTTATTTTCTTGCCAGATCTCTTCTATCTTTCTCATCATCTCAGATTTGAACTCTTCAATAGCTTGTGACCAGTTATCATTATTTTGAGAAGGTTTGGATATGATTACTTGTTTGTTCTCCTCTGCTGTTTGCTCTGTCGTCTGGACTTTCTCTGTGTAAAAGTTGTCCAGTGTTACAGATTTCTTACCATTGTTAGCCCTGTGCCCTCCGAGCTTTATCCTCATGCTCATGGTCTGTCTGTGCTCTCTAGGCTCCTGAAGTCTCAGATCTCATTGTTCTCAGGGTCAAGACTCCTGGTGGCACCCTTGTTTGTTCCTCTGTCTAAGGCTCCTTTAATAGTTTCCAGGAGCTGTTTCCACAGTCGTGCACCCCTCTGCACTGGGTCCTCACTCAAGGTCCACTCCTGTGCTCAGGATCCAAGTCCACTCCTGTACTCAGGATCTGTGGACTCAAGAGCCTGCGCTTGCACCTGCGCTCAGGGTCTGTGTTCAAAGTCTGCGCGCGTTCTTTAGCCTCTTGGGGTCTTAAGTATTGCTGCTCTCAGGAACTGGTCCTGGTGGCCACAGGTAGCTGCCAAGGACTTAATGGGTGCTCCAAGCTTGCTCTAGCTCTTGTGTGCTGGCTTTGGCACTGTAGGTGGTGTGGGGTGGGGGAGGGTATTGCTCAACTTATGTTTTAGTGAGAGCTATTTCACCCCCTTATAGCATGGAAATGCCCCAATTCCACGTACCTTCAATGCTGTGCCCTGTTGTGGAGTCCCTTCGTTCCTCTGGATTTGTTTTTATGTCTTCTTGAGGAATCCTATATGTTTAGGTTAGGAGAGGTTAAGAAGCTGCTTTTTACTCAGCCGCCATCTTAACCAGGAAGTCTCCTTCCTTTATTTTTAATATCATGCAAAACACATTTCCATATTTGTTACTGTTGTAATAGCACACTCATACATAACCAAAACTCCAAAATAAAACCATAAATCCAATGATGTAAAAGTCAACTCCAATAGTTCTTTTTCTGGAGGTGGATAGCATTTTTCATCATAAGTTTTTCAGGACTGTCCCAGATCATTGCACTATAAAGCCCATTTCTTGACAATTCTTTCTCACATATGAAATATAGCAGACAACACTCATTTTTATTGTTTCTTGTTCTAAATCAAAGAGGTACTAATCATTATGAAGTATTTCTAACTGCTATGTTGAGAAAAAAAATTCTTTTACCTTGATAATGTGGGAAGCAACTCCTTTTCATATGGAACATGAAAAGCTTCTAGTCCTGACTGAGAAGAGCATTATACTTGTGTATGATTTCTGGTTTTGAGAATTGATTTTCCCTACCTTTTTCATAGAGAAGATAGGTAAAGCAATGTAAAGATAGCTGGGCCTGGACCTGAGTTCACTTCTGACCTCAGTACTAATTAGTTGTATGATTCTGGGCAAGTCATTTAACCATGTTTGCCTCAATTTTCTCATCTGTAAAATGAGCTGGAGAAGGAAATGGTAATCTACTCCAGTATCTTTGCCAATTATAACCTTCAAATGGGGTCATGAAATGTTAGACATGTCTGAATCTCAACCACCATCTTTTTTATCCAGATCATTGACTCTTATTTTCTAGATTTGTGATAATAGTTTTGATTCTCCTTTCCAACCTTAGAAAAATTAGATTTGCATATTTCCAAATGCATTATTTCTTCTTTTCTAAAATTTCTTCATTATGTCTAATAAGCTAGTGAGACATTCTTCAAGCATTTTTGTTTTCTCACACAATAATAAAATTAAGTTGAATTTAGTGCACAAATTAGTAGTAGGTGCCTAATTACAGTTATTTAATTTCAACTTAATCAAATGTAAAAATCATTTTATTAAGCTTCAAATGATTACAAAACATGGTGCTAGATACTGAGAACACAAAAATAAAATAAATTAGTTCCTCCCTTCAAGGAGCTTTCTTTCTATTGTGGGAAAGATACAACATATACATAGAGAAATATAGCATAATTCAGGGAGTAATAGGGGCCAAAATGTTACCAAAAATCTTTAATGAATAGTATACTCAAAACTAGGGGAGATCATTGAAGGTTACTTGAAGGAAGCCTTGAAGGCAGATAAGGAATTTAGAAGGAGAAGGTGGAAGAAAGTGCACTCCTTAAGCGGGACATAGCTAACATGAATAAATCAATGGCATACTGAATTCTGGGAACAGCATGTTGTCTACTTAGTAGATTGCCTCCAGAAGGAAGACAAGCATTAAACAATACCTGGAATAAATGGAATAACTTCATAATTTTCACAGGACCATAAATTTCTATATCTTCTGAGTATCAAGCAGAATTATATTTTTTTATGGTTTTCCCTGACAGATTTTCTTTCTAGGGTGCTAATTGACATGTAATTGGACAATATCACTTTTGTGTTAGACTATCCTTTTCCTTCTCAGACACACTGGCCCTACTAATCTGCTCAGATATTAGCAAATATCATTTAACTCTAATTTTCTCAGGTAAATATTTGCCAATCATGTTAAATAGTAAAACCCAATAAGCAAACATATAGAGATCAATGCAACTATAAAGAATTGAAAAAAAAAATTAAAGAAGCATCTTTGAGGAAGGAAAACTCTAAAAGGGTAGAAACCACATAAGTTATTATTTTTCTTTCCAAAGAACTGGGATCTAGTTTTTCTCCAAATAGAGCAGAAAAGGGGCAGCTAGATTGTTCCATGAATAAAGAACAAGGCCAAACAACAGGAATTCTTTGGTTCAAATCTGAAATCAGACACTTCCTAGCTCTGTGACCCTGGGCAAGTCACTTAATCCTAATTGCCTAGCCCTTACCCTTCTTCTGCCTTAGAACCAATGCATTAATACTGATTCCAAGATGAAGGTAAGGGTTGAAAATAATTGAGCAGGAAGAATAGAATACAAGAAATATATGAATATTTATATCTCTATTCCTAGGAAGCACAATCGAAGAAGATGAAATGGTGAAACAAAAACCAGCTAGGGTGCAGGTCACCACAATAATACAGTTTTCAATATTACTAATATTTCTAATAATTTTAGAATAGCCAACACCCATACGTGTATGTCACACTCATACCGTATCAGAATTATATGAACAGAGAAGGTGGTTTGATGAAGGCAGTTGCCACAGGCAAGGCTTATCGTAATAAATTGCAGTTCAGACAATACAACCTATTATGGAAAGAACATTTGAAAGTCAAAAAAAAAAAAAAGAGAGCATGCCTGAATGCCAATTATTAATGAAAAAGTTTAAGAAAGGCTTGTAGGCTCCTTTGCTCCACTTTTCTTTCATTATCTCATTCTTTCCCCAAATATATGCATGCATGTGTGCACATAAGCACATCCTTTTTTAGGGAATCAGCTTTTCTTCTTTCTGTGCCTCTATCTATCTCTCTGTGTCTGCATCTGTATGTCTGTCTTTCTCCTGTATTTTTCTGTATTTTTCCTGAAATGTCAAGTGCCCTGCAGAAACTACTTATCCACATAATGAGATCACGACTTATACCCAAACTTCAGGGAAGCATATTGGGTTTTGAGACAGTCTGATTTAGAAAAAATATATTGGACCACAAATAATGGATTAATGGATTCTCCATAGTTCTACACATGAATGACAAATGATGGCTTGATTCTGCAATGTGAGTTACTTATGAGTGCCAGCTAATCAGGGCTAGAGGATCAGGCCCTTATTGCCTTTTCTTTTAGAGTTCTTGGAGGTAGCCAAATTCCTTTCTAGATGACAAATAGTTAGTGCCAAGAAACATAAAGCACACCAGTTTGAAATATCCTGTGCTGTGCTGGCTCTTTTCAATAAAAGTGTGTATAAAAGAAGAGTGACCATGTTGTGTCCTCTTTTCCTTGCGTATATAATGGTTTTTTTCTGTCTCTAGGAATGGGTGGGCAGTTGCCACTGGGTCAGTAAAGAAGAGGTATATTTCTCAGACCTTTCAGAAAATGATTTTAAGTTGAGCAGAATTTAGCTGTTAATTAGAGTAATCAATGATAGACAATAATTCTCATTTTATAGCCTTGCCCAGTAACAATGAAGAGACTGCCAGGTATATATTGGGGATGTAGCATATTATGGTAGAAAGAGTGATGGATTTGGAATCAAAGCACCTGACTCTGAATTTGGCTACTGCAACTCCTTTTTTGTATGATGTTGAAAACCTGACTTTTCTGAACCTCATTTGCACATATGTAAAATGGGGGATTGTAGTATATGACTTTTTAATGCTCTTCCATTTGTAAGTCTATGATTTTATATTTCTTCTTAAAATTTTTTAAAAATTTATTTAGAATATTTTTTCATGCTTACATTATTCATGATTTTTCCCCACCCCTCTTCCCTCTGCCCTCCTGAACCTGATAAGCAGTTCCACTGGGTTATATACATATCATTGTTCAAAACCTATTTCCATGTTATTCATATTTGTAATAGAGTGATCTTTTAAGATCAAAACTCTAATCATATCCCCATCGAATCACATGATTGATATGATCTTATATTTCTACTAGAATCAGGATACCAAATAAAATAAAGTAACGTAATCTCCAGGCAAGTAAGAAGAGGGTATGGGCAGATAGCAAGCACAATTGTTATCTGGTGCATACAAGTTCAGAAATTCTATTTACACTTGGAAGGAACCTTAGAGATCATTAAGTTTAACTCTCTTATTTTACCAATGAAGAAACTGTGTCCCAAAGTGACTTGGCTAAAATCACACAAATTTAGAAAGTGGTATAAGTGGGATTCAAGTTCAGGGCCTATGACTCCAGGTTCAGCACTCTTTCTTGTGTACCATAATGTACCCTAAAACAACTAGCTGGTGCCTAAAGGCTCTAGGAAATCAGATTATCAAGTATACCTACTATGAAGGCAAAGTTCATCCAGGAGTCTCTTGTATTACTTCTAGCTAGGGCAGGACCTCCTCCTTCATTGGTAGTATTGAAACCTCAGATAAAGTGAGATAAGTGATTTTCTCTGGATAGAAGTCATAATGGTGATATGTAAATCCTAAGAGTGTCATAAAAATATTTTTTATTCTCTTCTCTTGGGGGAAATTTTTTCTCTTTATATAAGACATTATATTCTCTTATAGAGAACCCCTTGATATTCTTCTGCCACATCCTTCCATCACCTTCACTGTATCTTATTTCTGTGCCTCCTCCTCCATTGTCTCCAGGTGATATGAATATATGAAGTAATTATAAGCACTAAATGATCATTCTCTCTTATTTATATAGATATTCATAAATTTTTTTAGATTTTATAGTTGGACTACAAAACCTTTAATCATCATGTTCTTTTCACTTCTTAAGAGGCAATTCATTGACCAGCATTTGATTTTGGCTAATGATGTTTAAGTGCCAAAGGATATGGGGAAAATGACAGCCTTTCACTGACAAAATATGTATTACATGTATGCATGTATATAACATATATATGTATGTTTATGTATATATGTATTTGGGGACCATTCCTCTCCACTTCCTTCTACTTAATTCACTCTCTTTGTCAACCATTAATCTCTTCATCACTTCTTTTCTTTTGCTCTCATTTTGGGTATCACCCAGCTAATGTGATAGAGAGAAGGATCATTGAACTCAGAAGCAAGAGAACTTAGATTTCATACTGAAACTGCCATTTTCTACCTGTGTGACCTTATTTATTTGTTGTTACACATTCTCTTCCCCAATGTCTATTCATCAAGGTAATTAATTGGTTTTCCTGGAGTCAGGGGTAATGAACAATTTCTTAAGGACACTAATCCTCACATTTGTTAATATCACTACTCAGGAAAGGGAATGTCAGGGAAAACTAAACTCTCTCCCCAAGGCAGAAGAGAAAGAGATCCAGAGAAAACAGTCATAAGGACAGTAACAGAGGGGAAAGATATTTGCCATTTTGTACACAAGGATAAATGAGTAAAGTTTCTGTCTGTCTCTCTGCCCATCAGCAAGGACCTGAAGAAAGAGGAGGCACAGAACATCTCTTTCCAAAACTCTCCTTCCCCATTTTGGGGTTTAGTAATCTCTGTCACCTACCTAAAGCCTCTAGTCCATCTTCTTTAAAAGTTAGGAGCCTGCAATACTTGTTTTGTGTTTTAAGCTCTATTTTAAGTCTTGGACCAGGTGGAATTATTGCACAATTTTAAGGAACAAATCAGTTTTGAAAAGAGGAGTTACGAACCTGTTAACAGCAGAAAGCTACTGCCTCCATTTCATCATGTAACTTACTGTTTCTGAGTTTTTCTATATGGATGTGAGTTGGGCCATGGAAAATTATAAAGTATTTCTCAGCCTTGCCCCATTTTAAAGTATCTAGTAAGTAATATGGATAATAGTTGTTAATTATGTGTTGGTCAAAGAGAGTTAAGCCAATGAACTGCTAAAATATTGTTTTTAGTTTTGTTGATATGATTATGCCTGGGAAATAAACTGAGATGATTTCATATGAAAAAATGGGCCTTTCTCTGAAGACTATAATATGTACCTCATTTTATCTGGTTTTCCAGATTGTTTTTAAATACTTCAAGTCCAACCATTTTAAATGTTATCTGAAATTAATAGTCAACACTTTCAAGCATATTCTAATTTATAGAAACATATTCTTTCATTATGCCTTGAATATATAATGAAAATCCACATTTAGGATATACCATAAGACCTGTTTGAAAGTCATAGAGCATACTTAGGTTTTTTCAAGAGATTTAAGTTAATCATTAAACCAACCTCAATATTGTTCATTCACTTTCAAAGTTGAAATCAATTTTTCATCATTTATGTACCCCAAACTAATTTTTCCTTTAAAATATCACATCTTTTTTTCAGTGAAACTATTGCCCTGAACAGTAACATATTTGAATCTTGTTCTCTAAAAACAAATTTGGTCTTTAATTCAAAATATATATGATATTTCTATTAAAGTCAAAGAATTCAGTCTATTGTCAGTAGTAAAGCAGTTGCCATTATACTTCAGTAGATTGTAATGTGATGTGCTATGATAGCTCAGTTTAGATACTGAAAAATAAATCCAGCTAAACCCTCTTTAGAGATTGTTGATGCATTCTGTGTTAAACAGTGTACCCAGGCAACTTTTTACATTTTCAATATAGTACTAGAAGGTAAAAGGTTTTCATTAACAGCAACTTGAGATATTTGAGTCTAAATGCACAGAGAGAGGGAATTAAAATACTGTGAAAGGACTTGCTTTTGAATTCACTCACTTGGAGAGTGGTAACACTTCATCTGAACAGGGAACATTTAGATTGCTTTCTTTAGAATTTATGTTTTATTTACCAGAAAAGCAATGCTTCTTTAACTATGTTTAAACCAAAGCTTCACTACTGTCTAAGTTCATGCTTCCCAAACCAAGGTACATTTTCATTACGGGATGAACAACAGGGGAATATTCCACATGACTTGCTTCATAGGACTGAAAAGTGACTGCTATAAAATGGTTCCCTTGAAAATAACATTGGTATCCACTCCATTAGTCAGTAACATAAAATGATTAAGGGAAATAGTGATGGGTAGGCTATAAAAGGTCCTTGTATACTGCACTTTTATGGAAAATATTAGAAGTAACCCTAGAGTTCATATAAATCTGCCCCTTTAGATTGAAGCTAATATTATAAAACCTAGAATGAAACTAACCACAGTTCTGTTAACCAGGGTTGCTTTCTCCTACATTCTACCTTTTGTAGAAAAAAATAAATCATGAAAAATAAGTTCATATTAGGGAGTTGAAAAGGATTGGAAGAAAACAAATACCTTTAAGGATATGACCTAAGCACACATTCAACCTAATTTTCTATACCTAATGAGCATTGAGCAATTAAGAACATTTTTCTTCCTGTGACCTCCTTTCTAATCAGAATCTACCAGGTTACCTTGGTAACTAGATTATTAGCTATGATGTTTGTGACGTGACAATACATGGTCAAATTGATTAAGCAGGTCATCTGGAAATGAATTAATTTCCCCCCTGAGACTATGCCTGCAATGTGGGTATACTTGCTATGAAATGATAGTAGTACCATGTCAAATTACAGGATTAAGCTGAAGGTTATAAGGCAGCAAAGTATAGTATAAAGAACATCAGAAGCAGAGGCAGAAACGCTGGTATATCTTAGGATCCATCAGAAATTGCGTGACTTCGAACAAATCACTTAGCCTCTCCACACCTCCTTTTCCTCATCTGCAAAATGGTATTTGTATGATAGTATCTATTTTTCCTATCTCTTCAGGTAGCTATCACATAAAAATAAATATTCTAAAAATCTGTAACAGAATAAAATTATTATTTTATAGATGATTAAACTAAAGTAAAAATAATTTGGTCTAAAATTTAAAAGAAATAAAAATCTAATAGTTGCCCTACAAATTAACTCAAATTTTGTTCTACTATTATTTAAGCAAATCTCAGATTTATAATTTTCTATTCTATACAACATTGTTATCTATTTTGGTTACTTATAGAACCATTTTTTGTATTTATGTACAGGATGTTGTCTTTAGGGCTTGTCAGTACCAGTGATGTAAAAAATTATATTATCATTCAACTGAATTTTTAATTAAGCCTTTTATTAGTACTCTATTTTTTTATTTTTACTTTATTAAAAAATTGCTTTTGACTAGTTACAATATGTTTTCTGGGTATTTGAGGAAAAGCTCTCTCAAATACTAAAAAAATAGAGCAGTTTTCAAACCAAACATTAGTTCCCAGTCATTCTTATGATTTTGAGCAGCATAATCCCTTATAGGTCACATTAATCAAACAATGTTATTGTTTCTCCTTTTTTCCTTTTTAATTAATTAATTCAACATAATTTATTCCCAATATCTCAGCCCTTTCCTATTCTGCCTGCACTATGGAATATATAACCCAACCAAAAAATATATATATAGCTAAATAGTGTCCTTTGCATTTCTATTTTTCAATTCATTTGTCAGAGGTGAAATTCAAAATAATTTCACTCTTTATTACTTCATATAGATCTCCTGACTTTTTTTTTTTATTAACCTGCTCATCATTTCTAACAGCACGGTATATTCCATCACAATCATATACTACATCCTCATTCCATTCCTCAATTGATGGACATTTCTTCAATTTCCAGTTCTTTGCCAACACAAAGACAGCTAACATAAATATTTTGGAACATATATTTCCCTTTTCTTTTCCCCTGATCTCCTTGTGAAACAGACCAAGTAATGGTACTACTGGGTCTAGGAGTGTAACACAATTTTATAAGTCTCAAGGTATAATTCCAAATTGCTCTTTAAAATGAATAAATAACTTTATAGTTCCACCAATAGTGTATTAGTGTCCCATTTTTCTTTATCCCCTCCAACATTTGCCATTTTGCATTTTTTAAAAATCTTAGCCAATTTGATAGGCATGAGATAGATACCTGTGAAATCTTCTGATATATTTCTTTAATCAATAGTGATTTAAATTTAAAGCATTTTTACACACAAATATTTGCCTTTGATTTTTTTCATCCAAAAACCTTCTGTTCCTATATTTGGCCCATTTATCAGTTAGAAGATGGCTCTCATTTTTATAAATTAGACACAGTTCTCTATATGTTTTAGAGATGAGACATCTATCCTAGAGAATGTCTATAAAATTTTCTCACCAATTTTCTGCTTTTCTCCTTTAAAAAAATTTTTTTTAGAAAAAATTTTCCATGGTTACATGATTAGTGTTCTTACTCTCTCTCTCCCCAACCTACCCCACCCCCAAAGCCAATGCGCATTTCCACTGGTTTCTTCATGTGTCACTGAACAAGACCTATTTCCATATTATTGATAATTGTTCTAGGGTGGTCATTAAGAGTCTACATCCCAAATCATGTCTGCATCAACCCATGTGTTCAAGCATTTGTTTTTCTTCTGTGTTTCCACTCCTGTAGTTCTTCCTCTGAATGTGGGTGAAGTTCTTTTCCATAAATCCTTCAGAATTTGTCCTGGGTCATTGCATTGCTGCTAGTACAGAAGTCCATTCCATTCCATTCCATTTTGCCACAGTGTATCAATCTCTGTATAATGTTCTCCTGGTTCTGTTCCTTTCACTCTCCATCAGATCCTGGAGGTCATTCCAGTTCACATGGAATTTCTACAGTTCATTATTCCTTTGAGCACAGTAGTATTCCATCACCAGCATATACCACAATTTGTTAAGCCATTCCCCAATTGATGGGCACACCCTAATTTTCCAGTTTTTTTGCCACCACAAAGAGTGAAGCTATAAATATTTTTGTACATGTCTTTTCCCCTATTATCTCTTTGGGGTACAAATCCAGTAATGATATGGCTGGATCAAAGTCTTTTAGTGCTCTTTGGGCATAATTCCAAATTGCCATCCAGAATGGTTGGATCAGTTCACAACTCCACCAGCAATGCATTAATGTTCCAATTTGGCCACATCCCCTCCAACATTCATTACTCTCCCCTTCTTTCATTTTAGCCAATCTGCTAGGTGTGAGGTGATACCTCAAAGTTGTTTTGATTTGCATTTCTCTAATTATTAGAAATTTAGAAAACTTTCTCATGTGCTTATTGATAGTTTTGATTTCTTTATCTGAAAATTGCTTATTCATTTCCCTTGCCCAATTATCGATTGGGGGATGGCTTGGTTTTTTTGTACAATTGATTTAGCTCCTTGTATATTTGAGTAATTCGACCTTTTCCCTAAGTTTTTTGTTATAAAGATTTTTCCCAATTTGTTGCTTCCCTTCTTATTTTGGTAGTATTGGTTTTGTCTGTAAAAAAAAACTCTTTAGTTTAATGTAGTCAAATTATTTATTTTACATTTTGTAATTTTTTCTAACTCTTGCTTGTTTTTAAAATCTTTCCTTTCCCAGAGATCTGACAAGTATACTATTCTGTGCTCACCTAATTTACATATAGTTTTCTTCTTTATATTCAAGTCATTCACCCATTTTGAGTTTATCTTGGTGTACGGTGTGAGATGTTGATCTAAACCTAATCTCTCCCATATTGTTTTCCAAATTTCCCAGCAGTTTTTGTCACATAGTGGGGTTTTGTCCCAAAAGCTGGGTTCTTTGGGTTTATCATAGACTATCTTGCTGAGGTTTTTTACCCCTAGTCTATTCGATTGATTCTCCCCCTTCTGACTCTTTACCAGTACCATATTGTTTTGATGACTACTGCTTTATAGTACAATTTAAGATCTGGTACTGCTAGGCCACCTTCCTTCATATTTTTTTCATTATTTCCCTTCATATTCTTGGTCTTTTGTTCTTCCAAATGAACTTTGTTATAGTTTTTTTCTAATTCAGTAAAAAAGTTTTTTTGGTAGTTTGCTAGGTATAGCACTAAATAAATAAATTAATTTGGGTAAGATGGTAATTTTTATTATGTTAGCTCATCCTACCCATGAGCAATCAATGTTTTTCCAATTGTTTAGATCTAGTTTTAATTGTTTGGAAAGTGTTTTGTAGTTGTTTTCCTATAATTCCTGTGTTTGTTTTGGTAGATAGATTCCTAAGTATTTTATATTGTCTAGGATTATTTAAAATGGTGTTTCTCTTTCTACCTGTTGCTGCTGTGATGTGTTGGATATATATAGAAATGCTGATGATTTATGTGTATTTATTTTGTATACTGCAAGTTGTTGATTGTTTCTACAAGCTTCTTAATTGATTCTTTTTCCATTTGGACAGTTCTGCTTTTTAGGCAGAACTCACTGTTTTCATTAGTGAATTTTTGTACCGATTTTTTCATTTGACTACTTCTGTTTTTATAAGTGTTATTTTTTTCAGTATTTTTATGCCTCTTTTACCAACTCATTAATTGTATTTTCATAATTGTCTTTCTTTGCTTTCGTTTCTTTTTCTCTAGCACTCCTCTTTTACTTTAAAAATAATTTTTAGCACTCCCAGAAATTATTATTGGATTTGTGTCCAATTCACTTTTTTTTCCCTCTGAGGCTTTGCTTGTATTTTACTAAATAAGAATTAATAATACATAGACAAATTTAAAACAATAATTAGAATAAATAAAATAATTTTAACAACTTTAGTTGTATTGAGAGGAGCTTATGGCCTAAGGGGATGGTGAGGAGAAATATTATTTTCTGGAAGAGGTGTCCCCTTGCATCTGAGGGCAACTACCTTTCTGGAGTCCTTTCTCTTTCCCTTTCTCTTTCTCTTTCTCTTTCTCTTTCTCTTTCTCTTTTCTGTCCCTTCTTACCACTTAACCCTGCTTGAGATTCACCAGCTATAAACTTCATAAGAAAATAATCCAATGATGTTTGTTTTTATATGAAATGGTCTGGTAAATTAACAGATTTATAATTCTGCTTGTTAAAGCTTTATTGGGGTAATATTTTTCAACAAAGTTTTGAACCAGAGGGTAAAACAGAAATTGAAAGATTTTTCAACTCAGCACCTGAAAGAGATCCCCAAAATGAAAAATCCTAGGAATGGTAGAGCCAAATTCCAGAGCCCCTGGGTAAAAAAGGAAATACTTTAAGCAGCAAGTAAGAAACAAGATTAAATGGGAACATAATCAGGATCACATAAAATTCAGTAGTCACTACTTTTAAAAACAAAAGATTTGGAATAAAAATTTATGGAAGACAAAAGAGCTGGGATTATAATTTTAAAATATCCTATAACAGGAAAATTAAGTGTAATCCTCAGGGGGAAAAATTGATATTAAATAACATAGAGGATGCTTAAGCTCTCCTGATACAATGACCAAAACTAAATAGAAAATTTGGCTTTCAAAAACAAGTCTCAAATGAAGCATAAAAAGGTAAACATGAATGATAAACATAGAGGACAAAATAAAGTTCAATTGTTTACCTTCCTATATGGGAAGATTATATGTATTTTCTAAAAACTTTATTATTAGCAGAGCAGTTAGAAGGATTATACATAGAGTGATATTGTAGGAGTCAGTTGATTATGTTGAGATAATGTAAAAAAATGGATAGGCAAGAAAGAGAGATACTCTGGGAAAAAAAGACAATTAGAAACATAAAACATAAACATAAAAAGTTACAAAGGGAAGAGCTTTGTAATGGAGAGGGAAATGCTGTTTGAATCACACTCATCTAAAGTTGTTCACAGAGAGAAAAACATCTACATATTCAGTTGATAAAAAGTTATTTTCCCAACAGGGAAGTAGGAAGGGAACAGCAGTGGGTGTGGGGTGGGTGGGGTTGGTTAAAGAGAATACAGATCCAAGAAGGCAGTAGTCAGAAGCAAAAGAAACTTTGGAGGAGGGATAGGATGAATAGAGGAAAGGATAAATTGAAAATAGGATGGAAGGAAATGCACAGTAGTAATCATAAATGTGAATGTGAATGAGATGAACTCACACATAAAACAAAAGTCGGAAGTAGAATGTATTGGAAACATGAATCTAACAAAATATTATTTACAAAAAACACACTTTAAACAAAGAAACACAGAGTTAAAATAAGAGGCTAGAACGTAATCTATTGTGATTCAACTGAAGACAAAGCAATAAATAGACCTAACTAAAAGGCAAAGGTAGAGAAACTGCATTTTGCTATAAGAAATCATAGACAATGAAGTAATATTAATACTAAATGTGTGTGTGTGTGTGTGTGTGTGTGTGTGTGTGTGTGTAGCAAATGGAATGACATCCAAATTCTTAAAGGAACTCTTAAATAAATTATAAAAGAAAACAGTAAAACTACCCAAGTGAAGAACTTCAACTTTCCATTATCAGAGCTAGAAAAATCTAAAAATAAAATAATTAAGAAAGAAGTCAGAGGGATGAATAGAATCTTTTTTAAAAGCTAGATCTCATAGATTCTGGAGAAAACTGAATAGGAATAGAAAAAATATACCATAAGAAAGAAAAGAGCATACCTTTTTCAACTTTAAATGCCACTTTCACAAAAATTAACAATATAAGACATAAAAATCTCATAAATTCAGAAAAACAGAAATATTCAGTGCATCCTTTTCAGATTATAATGCAATAAAAATTGCACTTAATAAAGGACTAAAGGAGTGCAGACAAAAACACAATCTGAAACTAAATAAGTTGATCTTGAATGAGTTGGTGAAAGAACTAATCACAGAAATAATCAATAATTTCATTAAAGGGAATCACAACAATGAGACAACATTCCAAAATTTTGGGGGTATATTCAAAGCAGTACTTGGGGGGAAATGCAAATCTCTAAATATATGCATCAATAAGAAAGAGAAGATCAATTAATTGGGCATGCAACTAAAAAAATAGCTTGAAAAAGAACAAATTAAAAATTCCCAATAAAATTCCAAAATGAAAATCTTGAAAATCAAAAGAGAGATTAATAAAATCCAAAGAAGAAAAAACCCATTGAGTTAATAAATAAGACAGGTAGCTAGTTTTATGGAAAAAGAAACCACAATAAAATATTACAATTTTTAATACATAGTACAGTGGGCACAAGGTTTTTGTCTTCATGAAAGTTATGGTTTAAAATGTTCTTAATTCCCAATAAGAGCTTCTGACAGTCTATCATTAGTATTCAAATTTGATTTCCTTTCTTCAATATCCAGGTTGATACTTGAAGTCCAAAAATATTAGACAAAGGTCAGGTAAGACTAACTGGTGCAGAATGAGTCAGTGACAAACTTTAAAGAATAAGTTGAATTGGATGTCAATGAGCAAATATCACTGAACATCTGAAATGGGCTTCAGAGCTATAAAATATAATAAAATGCATCCAACGAAAAAAATTTTGTTTCACAATTCTACCTGTGTCTATCCCTGATACTCAGAACAATTTATATGAATTCCAGTTATAAAAGTATCAGATTATGTGCAAGTGGAAAAGGACTACTTATTTTATAACACTTCTAATAAATTCCACTAACAATACCTATGCAATTGAATGACTAGTATATAATGGACAAGTAGGATACTCTTTCAGAAAGCTATTATAAAATTCCTGAGTGGAATAGTTTGCTATCTTTAATATGATAGTTTACTATTGAATTTCCCTTAATTACAACTTTAGTATTATTTCTTCATTATAGACTTTTGTATATTTTCCAATTTAGTGTAATTTTTTTAACTTTTGGAGTCTTCTACAACTTGAACAGTTTACTGTTAACCATTGCTAATTCCTCCAAACTCCTTTACAAATTACTCAAGGCTGATTTCTTAAGAGATAATTTCTGTGATGCATAATGCATTACAATCACCTGGAAAGGTAATAAAATAATACAAAATAATAAATTGAATTTATGGCAAAAAAACCCTCTATTCAATATCTTTTTCAGATATTTTTAAAGGTCCATTCTATATATTTTATGTTTATGTCAAATATTTTCACTAAATTGTAAATCCATCATTTAAGGATATATGTAATTATATAATTTTCTGTTTTCTGTATATATACAATTATGAATATAAAACATTATTTAAAAATATATACATTCATTTATATTGAATTAAAAGTGATGTAAAAAAATGGAAAACTATACAACTACATATAATTTCTGTCTAATGGAAACCACATCTAAACATTTATGTAACTCTGTATGATTACATAATATATATTAATGGTTTTGCTCATGTACACATTCAATGCATGCACAAATGTGCATTATATATATTCATACATAACCAAATGGCAGGTATATGTATATATAATGTAATTACAAATTACTGTAAATAAATCACAAATTACCCAAAGCTCATTTCTTTATAAAAACTGTTCCTGTTTCATAACATACCACAATTACCAATAAAGATAATTAAAAAAACCATACAAGTTAACAAATAATAACAAAAAAACTTGAATCCCAATTTTCTTACACATCTTCCCAAGCTCCATTCTATCTTTCCTTTATTTATGTCCATCCATATATATATATATATATATATATATACATATATACTGAATTGTAAGTCCAGTAGTCAGAGATTATGTGTAGTTTTATAATTTCCAGTTTGCTACAATATGTTAACATTGATCAGATATGTGTATATACATATATGCCTGTGTATATACATGCATGTTGACATCTTTGTATGTATACTCAAATGAAGTAAATGTGAACATACATTTAGTATGTATAAGTATATTATATGTGTGTATACAGATACATATATTTGGTGGCATATTGTGACAAAATGAAAATTATATAATTATATACAATCCCTAGCAACTGGAATCTAAAATCTACGCATCTGTATATATAAGTGCATGTACATGTATATGTGTGTATATGTGTATATATATTTAATATGTGCATTGCATGATAGGAATGTGTATACATGTATAATGCATTCAACATAAGCAGACATGTGCAAATTTACATAGATGTTTACTCACCCAAATAATAATGTGTAAATAGAAAGCAATTAGGCAGATATTTTTTAAGAAGACAATAAGAAACCAATAAAGATTTATATCACTCTAAGTATTGACTAAGTAAATTCACAAATACAAAACTATTTACATTCTTATAATTAGTTTTAAAAAGTAATTCCTAAACTACTCCTACCAGGAAATTTCTATAACTAAAATATATTATTAATAGTATCAGAATATATTAATAATATGATAACAATATAATTGATTGGAAATTTAGCTTTCATTTCTTGCGGAAAAAAGAGAAAACCTTCTGAGATCTATATTTCACATGATTATTTGAGTGTTCAAAAAAAAAAACAACAAAAAACACATGATGTAATTGCCTCAGTATTTCTCCTAAACTAGCTCTGCCTAGGTCCCCCCTGCCCTTTTCCTCCAGCCTAAATTTTGGTCTAACTAGTTTATTCTTAGTAATTATTCTCTCACTTCTGAGGTTTTTGTCCCATATTTCTGAGCTTCCATCTTTTTTATTTTTGTCATCATCTTTTAAAAGAGTAGATTTTTCCATCAAATGTGGTTGATAAGTGACTGATTTTATTTACAAGGTTTTTGAACATAAGATAAAAAAGAGATATGTAACTAGAGTAAGTTAATGATAATGCTTTAAGTATGTCAATGTATAGTCATAAAACTCTGAATCCATTGTCATAAAAAAGTAAAATATTACCAACAATTAAGATTTTGATTTAAATTATTTTAGTAATAGTGTTACATTTCAAGTCTCATCTATTCTAAGGAGTGTTTTTCTTCATTAACCCAACTTTTTTCCAGTCTACAAAAACATTCTCTGACACATTTACACTCATCTTTTTTAATGAGCTAAAATGCAGTTGATGAATTATGTTGCTTTTATTTGCTTGTTCATCTGCCCAGAAATTGGGCTGTAAGTTCTTTGAAGGCAGGATTATGTATATTTATTACATAACCCTGGATACCTATAACAATTCAATTCTATACTAAGTAAGATACTAAATAAAATCCTATCTAAGTACCAGTCTGGTTAAATTCAGAGAACTTCATTACCAGGTTGACTACAGAGTAAACTACAAAAGTTTATTTTTTAGACTCATTATTCCTAAAAGATTATTTATAAAGTCATTGAGAAGCTACATGGAATAATCATGTCTGGACCTTAGATAATAATTATGCAATCTGTCACCAGGTTCATACTTGAAACCTTTTCCAGCTCAGTAGAACCTGCCAGAGACTGTTACTTTAATGTCATAACCATTCAAAACCCAGCATCAGTGTAGAAATTTGATGAAAAATATATTTTTATCTTTATACTGAGAAATAATGTGATATAGTAAATTAGATGCTGGACATGAAGTCAATAAAAATTAGATTCAAATCTTGACTTTAATACCACAATGAGCTCCAAATAGCTAATGACACTATTTAGATATAATGTCTTACATCATAAACAAGTAGAGGAATGCGGAAAAAAAACCCCAAAAACCTTCCTCTCAGATATATGGAAAGGGGAAGAGTTCATAACCAAAGTATAGTAAGGATGAGAGAAGAAAAATTGAACTATTTTGATTATGTAAAATTTAGTTAGGTTTTTCACAAATAAAATGATGCAATTAAATTTAAAAATGGGAAATGAGTAACTGGAGAAAATATTTGCTTCAAGTTACTTTGATAAAAGTATCATTCTTAAGATTTTACATATATATACATATATACATATACTGTGTATATGTATATATGTATATACTAAATCAAATTTACTAAAATAAGGACTATTCCCTGATTAATAAATGGTTAAAAGTGTTTATAAGTTTTAAGAGGAGAAAGTTCAAGGAAAACAAAAGCCATACGAAAAAAATGATCCAGATTACTAATCATTAGAGAAATAAAAAAAACAACTCTAAGGCTCTACTTTATATGAACACTGAGTAGGGAGGAAAAAAAGAAATGACAAGTATTGGAGGAGCTATGGGCAGTGATATTAATGTTCTATTCCTGGAGCTGTAAACTGATCTAGCAACTGTGGGACGTAATTTGGAACTATGCTCCCAAAGTTATTAAATTAGCCATACTCTTTGATAAAATGACATTCTTATATTTATATCTCTCAAAGAAATCAAAGAAAAAGGAAAAAGATACATAATTATATCTATATATCTATATATAGCATGCACACATTGGTCTCACTTTATATAAATTCACATTACACAATTTCTGCTTTATATAAAGAATTCTCAAGTTCTAGATGAGGAGAAATTTGTTGAGTATAATGGAGAAGAAAGGTCAGGTGAGGATCTGATTTTGCTAATAGTTGCAAAGATTTCAGAAGAAGAAAGGGAAGCTTCAGACCCCAAGGTTGAAGGAAAACAATTCACAAGAAAAAAATTGCAAAAGAATGTTATCATTTGAAATAATTTTTCTTGTCTTTAGAAGATATATCCAAATACGTCAAACTTTTTAAAAGATCAAAGACTAGTTGAGGCTAATATTGCTCTTTATCATTAGATACATGAAGAAAAAAGAGAGTCACAGTCCAAACAGCTCTATTAGCAAAGAGACTCCAGCAAGTAATTAAAAAGATCATCCACCATAATCAGGTGGGATTTATACCAGGAATGCAAGATTGGTTCAACATTAGGAAAACCATCCACATAATTGACCATAGCAACAGTCTAACAAACAAAAATCACATGATTATCTCAATAGATGCTGAAAAAGCCTTTGAAAAAATACAGCATCCATTCCTATTGAAAACACTGAAAAGTATAGGAATAGAAGGACCTTTCCTAAAAATAATAAACAGTATATACCTAAAACCATCAGCAAGCGTTATATGCAATGGGGATAAATTAGAAGCCTTCCCAATAAGATCAGGAGTGAAACAAGGATGCCCATTATCACCTCTATTATTCAACATAGTACTAGAAACACTAGCAGTAGCAATTAGAGAAGAAAAATAAATTGAAGGTATCAAAATAGGCAAGGAGGAGACTAAGCTATCACTCTTTGCAGATGATATGATGGTCTACTTAAAAAATCCTAGGGAATCAACTAAAAGGCTAGTAGAAATAATCAACAACTTTAGCAAAGTTGCAGGATACAAAATAAATGCGCATAAATCTGCACATTTCTATATATTTCCAACACATTAGAGCAGCAAGAGGTAGAAAGACAAACACCATTTAAAATCACCCTAGACAATATAAAATATTTGGGAATCTATCTACCAAAGCAAACACAGCAATTATACGAAAACAACTACAAAACACTTTCCAAATAAATAAAACTGGATCTCAACAATTGGAAAGCCATTAATTTGTTCATGGGTAGGACGAGCAAACATAATAAAAATGAACATTCTACCCAAATTAATTTACCTATTTAGCACCATACCTATCAAATTACCAAAAAACTTCTTTACTGAATTAGGAAAAACTATAACAAATTTTATTTGGAATAACAAAAGATCAAGAATATCAAGGGAAATAATGAAAAAAAAATGTGAAGGAAGGGGGCCTAGCAGTACCAGATATTAAACTATTCTATAAAGCAGCAGTCATCAAAACAATATGGTACTGGCTAAGAGATAGAAGGAAGGATCAGTGGAATAGACTTAGGGTTAATGATGTCAGCAAGACAGTGTATGATAAACCCAAAGAGCTCAACTTTTTGGGACATGAATCCACTATTTGACCAAAACTGCTGGGAAATTTGGAAAACAATATTGGAGAGATTAGGTTTAGATCAACATCTCACACCCTACACCAAGAAAAATTCAGAATGAGTGAATGTCTTGAATATAAAGAGGGAAACTATAAATAAGTTAAGTGAACACAGAATAGTATACGTGTCAGATCTTTGGGAAAGGAAAGATTTTAAAACCAAGCACGAGTTAGAGAAAATTACAAAATGTAAATTAAATGGTTTTGATTATATCAATCTAAAAAGCTTTTGTACAAACAAAAACAATGTAGTCAAAATCAGAAGGGAAACAACAAATTGGGAAAAGATCTTTATAACAAAAAACTCTGACAGGGGTCTAATTACTCAAATATACAAGGAGTTAAATCAATTGTATAAAAAATCAAGCCATTCCCCAATTGAAAAATGGGCAAGAGACATGAATAGGCAATTCTCAGGTAAAGAAATCAAAAGTATCATAAACCACATGAGAAAGTGTTCTAAATCTCTAATAATTAGAGAAATGCAAATCAAAACAACTCTGAGGTATCACCTCACACCTAGCAGATTGGCTAAAATGAAAGAAGGGGAGAGTAATGAATGCTGGAGGGGATGTGGCAAAATTGGGACATTAATGCATTGCTGGTGGAGTTGTGAACTGATCCAACCATTCTGGCTTGCAATTTGGAACTATGCTCAAAGGGCTATAAAAGAATGCCTGCCCTTTGATCCAGCCATACCATTGTTGGTTTTGTACCCCAAAGAGATCATAGATAAACAGACTTGTATGAAAATATTTATAGCGATGCTTTTTGTGGTGACAAAGAACTGGAAAATGAGGGGATGCCCTTCAATTGGGGAATGGATGAACAAATTGTGGTATTTGCGGGTGATGGAATACTATTGTGCTCAAAGGAATAATAAACTGGAGGAGTTCCATGTGAACTGGAAAGACCTCCAGGAACTGATGCAGAGTGAAAGGAGCAGAGCCAGAAGAACATTGTACACAGAGACTGATATACTGTGGTAAAATCGAATGTAATGGACTTCTGTACCAGCAGCAATGCAATGACACAAGACAACTATGAGGGATTTATGGTAAAAAACGCTACCCACATTCAGAGGAAGATCTGCAGGAGAGGAAACATATAAGATAAACAATTGCTTGAAGGCATGGGCTGGGGTGGACATGATTGGGGATGTGGACTCAAAACTACCACACCAATGCCACTAACAACAATTTGGAAATAGGCCCTGAACAAGGACACATGTTACAACCAGTGGAAATGTGTGTCGGCCATGGATGGGGGGAATGCGGGGGGTGAAGGGGAAAGTAGGGGTATGAAGCATGTAAACAGGTTAAAAATGAATATTAATAAATGTTTTTAAAAAAGTTACATAGCCAACTAACAATGATAAAAGCTATGAGAGTGGGCAAGAAAGGGCCAACATACTGTACATCTATGTTAACTTTACAGTATTGTGAATACTTTACATTAGCTTTACTTTTCCATGTCAAAATTCTCTTATTATCATGATACAGTATTTAATGTCTGTATTTCAATATATTTTATAATTCATGTAAAGGTATTATTTTTGTCTTCCTTTGTTATAAAAGCTAAGTGAAATTGGTGGATAAGGGCAAATTCACATTATGTTAAAATCTCTTTATATAGTTTTGAAGAATAGACCACTTACATAAAATAAGTACTGTCTGTATATGTTAAGTTCTTTCTGTGGTATAAGAGAACTGGAAATTATGGAAGTATTTATTAACTGGGGAATGGATGAAGGAATTATGGAATATAAAGGTAATGAAACATTATTTTGCTATAAGAAATGATGGTGACAGTTTCAGAGAAATCTATGAAACTTTGCACGAACTGATTGCAAAATAAAGTGAACAAAACTAGGATAACCTATACAATTATAAGGTTATGGTAAACAGAAATACCTGAAAGAGATAAGAACTCTATTTAATGAAATAACCAACCATGATTCCAGAATACCTATGATGAAATATTCTACCTACTTCCTGATAGAGAAGTAACAGTTTCAGTGTACAGATGAAGGCAAATATATTTTAGACATGGCCAATGAAGGAACTTATTTTGTTTGATGATTTCTATTTGTTACAAGGCTTTTTTTCTTTATTTTTCATTATGAATGGAGGTAGAAGAGGAAGGAATCAGAATTTTTTTCATTGAAAAAAATCTAATTTGAATAAACAGAGAAAGTTGTTGCTACTATAATCACTAACAATGTCTTTTCATCTTTATTATTTCTTTTAATTTGGAACAGAGGATAGCCTGAGATTTCTGATTCTAAGCATAAGCTGAGTTTGTTTGTTATGTATAAATGATAATAATAGCTATACCTTGGGAAACAAACAAAACACAACCCTCTCAAATCAAGCAACCCCTATAAACTATTCCTCTCCAAAAATGCACAGACAAGAAATTGGTAGGATGCTTGATCATTTATAATGCTACTAACAAAGAATTCTACATTTAATAATTTTATATTACATTGCTAAATCAAGAATAGGTGAATTTGGATTTTCATGAGAAGCATGTGCTTTTAGTCTCAAAATTATCAACAACAAATTCCAGGAATTTGAATGAAGATAACTGATTAGAATTTTGTAATGGTCCTTTTTCCCCTAACCAAAATGTATTTCAAGATTGAGAGATTTAGAGAATAGATTATTTCAAAAGATCATTAATGTTTATAGAAGTGCATGGATAGAGTTGTGTAATACAATTTAGTAATGTTATAAATGCATAGAAGACTACTGCAAATTTGCAGGAAACATTTAAATTTAGTTCAGCCTTGTTACCCTGTGGTAACCATATTAAGCATAGTAGAGAGTCCATTAATCATTTCACTGAAAGCTTAGGTCCAATATATATGTTCCATACCTGCACTAGCAGCTTCATGTTGTTATTCATTTATTTATTTAGTAGAATCTGTTTTGTATTGGATGCTAAAGAGAAATACATAGACTCCAAATAAATAAATAAATAAATCATTTACCTTGTTTTCTTTCTCCAATGCATAGCATATTTTTGTGAGCTCTTCTTAACCTTTCTTGTTTCTTTTTTTATCACTAAAATGATACAGCTCCATTTTATGGCTTGTTGATGAAATTACTCTTATGTAGAACTCTGCATACTTGAATTCAGTTGATTAATTAAGTAATTCATTGAAAAAATAATGAAAAGCCCCATTTTGTAGCTAAGGTGAGGGGAGAGAGAAAAATTTTGCTTAGACAAGTCTCAGCCTTCATGGAGCCTACAGACATTGTAATGGAAAGTGCTGCATTAAAATGGCATAGAGAGGCAGTTTGTTATAGTGGAGTAATGGCTAGATGCAGTCAGAAAATACAAGGATTACAATCTCATCTTCATTATTTACTATTTATATGACAATAGGCAAATCATTTAATAGCTCTGAACCTTACTTCCCTTATCCTTAAAACATGGATCAAAATGTCTACAGGGGTTACTTGACAGGAATGTTGCAAGAACTAAACAAGATATCGCATTCTGGAAACTTTAAAACACTATATAAATGCATGTTGTTATTATTCAGTAATATAGAATTACTCCCAAAATGGCATCTAAAATTCAAGTTTCCCAAAAGGAGAATAATAAGAATGTGTATAGATGTGTGTTTTTTAGAAGTCACTCCAAAGGGGCAATAGCAGATTTTTGCAGATGAAAATTTTCAATAGGTATTTTTGGAGTCTCTCCACAACCATATGTTACAGTTAAGCATGAAATTTCTCCAAAAATAATATATGCATATAACCCTTAACTCTTCCTAAATAGCTGGGAAGATTGTCCTAGGTGTTAAAGATGTTGAAAAAGAGCATTTTCAAGATATTTCTGACAGTAACCTGAGATCAATTATATTGTCTAAAGAGAGGAATAGACAGTCAAAAGCTTGGAATTATATCTGATTGATGTGTCATATACTACCAAATGGAGAATATTTGTTTGTTTTCACATTATTTTTTCCAATTCCTTCTTCAGTTCCAGTGTGAAGTTTTGTATGTCCTTTGAAATACAGGAGAATTGACTATTCAACATATTGTAAAAATATGAATTTAGGTGGAATACTTAGGGTTTAGGTATTATGGACAGCTAGTCTTATGAAGTATTGATATTAATGAGACCTGAAAAAGTTTGAACTTTAGTTAGAAAAAAACTCAAGCCGAAACCAAACAAACCTGGATTAATAATATGAACAGATGGATTGTTGCTGAGGAAAAACAGTATGTTGCCAAGGAGAGTTGGTCTGATACAACAGACAGGGGGATGGATGCTAATGTTTCTTCAGTTTCTGAAGGAAAAACTTTGGCAGATGGATTATCCTTATGATGAGATTATCCAAAAAATTTCAGTTTCATTTAGAAAGTTCTGTTAATTTGAATTTATTGTTTTTATAAAGGAAAAGCCAATATATTCATTGTCAAAATAATTCAAAATTGTTCAATTCATTGATATTGCAAGGTCACAGGTGCTAATACCTAAAATATAGTAGAGATAATTTGTCATTTATTTTCCACACCTTTGCCCAATGACTATAAACAACTGAATTGAGTAATTTTTCAAAATAAGGCAAATTGCCTCATTCATTGCTCACAAAATACCGTATGATAATCGTGTGTCCTACAAAAAACAAATGCAGAATGAAGACTTCGAATGTTTTCAATCT
Source organism: Gracilinanus agilis (assembly GCF_016433145.1). Taxonomy (NCBI): domain Eukaryota; kingdom Metazoa; phylum Chordata; class Mammalia; order Didelphimorphia; family Didelphidae; genus Gracilinanus; species Gracilinanus agilis. Next base: position 469,642,867 of record NC_058132.1, on the reverse strand, counting down.
TAAGAACTAATGTTTATGTAACACTTCGTGGTTTGCAAAGTGCTTTATTTGATCTTCACAACAATTCTCTGAGGTAATTTATTTTATTCCCATTTAATAGATGAGGAAAGCAAGGCCGAGAGTGTAGGTGGTTTGTCTAGTATCATACATTTAGCTAGTGTCTGAGGCAAGATTTGAACTTCTTAACTTTTTCTAATACTATATCTATCCAATACTTTATATAACATGCTGGCTCTAATTTAGCATTGCCACCTGAATTCTTGTAGATGCAAATAAAATACTTTTCTTTCAAAGTGCTACATCAGTACATTTTAGAAGAAAGTTAGTATTATTTGATAAATGTTACCAAAAGAATATGAGCCTCTTGAGAACATGGATTACTTTTTAATTTCTCCTTGTATTCCTAGCACATAGCACCCTGTCTGGCACATGGTAGATATTTGAGAGATCCTTGAATTGAATTGAATTCCATATCTAGTTTTCAATCACCATAGTTTTTAGTCTGATCAGACAGACATAGTTGGTCTCAGATTAACATATCTAAGGCTTAAATTAGGATCTAGTTAGAGCCTAGAAAAATCTAAAACCAGTAAGAGGTAATTGAAGACTAATCCTTCTCTAAACAAGGCGTCAAAAAGTGAGTACATTTAATTATTTTACCAATAACTGGAAACAATTCTTCTTAATATTGACTTCTAAACTACCTAGCCTGATAGAGCAAATTTATCTTAAATCTGTTAAAATAAAATATGACTTACCAAGTACTTAGAGAATTTGTAGCTTCCCTGCTTCCTGTTCTGTTACAGGACACTTTTAGATAATTGATGACTAACCATTTCTGCACAGATAATGAGTTCAGACTTTGCAAGGTGGTCATAATGGTAACACCTTTACATCTTAGTATAAGAAGTTAGCATTTACAAAGTACTTTCACACCCATCTCATTTGATCCCTATTACAATCATATGAGATTGGAAGAATAGTTATTGTCACCATTTTCCAGATGAATAAAAAGGCTCAGATTTGTAAGAGATAGCATTACTAGTAAGTTGTAGAGACCACACTTGAACCTGAATCTTCTGAATCCAAGTCTTGTTCATTTAGCTAGGCTTCCTTGGTTTCCTAGATTGATTAGCTGTGTGAATGGGATAGCTAATACTTTTATTTAACTACTCACTGACTAAATGCTGGCAAACAATGGGAAAGGGCATATATTGACAATACTAGACACATTTGGTATAGTTTATGCTTTGTTACAGTGGATAAAACTATATATGGAGTAAAAGAGAAATTACTATCTCATCAAGGCTAGATAAACAGTCTCTTTCCTTGTTTTAAAATACCACACTACCTTAAATTCCTTTAAGTAGGGAAACATTACAAAGCAGTAGCTAATCTGAATTTAGTGATATCATTATGTCTAATTCAACAAGTTCAGATGTAAACTCTCCTCTTGACAGTGATACAATTTTTTTTAGCAGTGAGCAGGCACAGATAAGCATTTAATTCTATTTCAGCATTTTTATTCATAAGATGTCACATTATATTGTACATTTAAAATTTAGTTCACTTTTTCTTCTTACTTAGGAAGGTGTAGTTAATTTTTTTTAACTCTCCCTATGATTTTATGGCCACCTAGGGAATTCTCAGTATGGAGACTTCTATAGATTGCTAATTGCTCTGCAATATGTGTGTATATGTATATAATAAACATATATACATATATGCATATACACAAATGCCTATACATGTTTAATATATATGGATCTCTATATTTGCATTTACATATGTGTTGCTGTTGTTTTTAGTCTTTTAGTTGTGTCCAAGTCTTCAAGATTCCATTTGGGTTTTCCTTGGTAAAGATACTAGAGTGGTTTTCCATTTCCTTCTCTAGTTCATTTTACAAATGAGGAACTAAGACAAACAGGGTTAAGTGATTTGCTGAGAATAACACAGCTAATAAGGGTCTGAGGCCATATTTGAACTTGCAAAGATAAGACTTCCTGACTAAAAGCCTGGAACCTTATCCACTGAGCTCCTTAGCTGCCACAACAACAAATATTTGTATGCATATGTGTATTTGTACAACTATGTAGATTTATATATATATATATATGTGTGTGTGTGTGTGTACATATGTGTATATACACATATAAGTAGGGATAGAGAATATGAGCATCAAAAATATCATGCTCTACAATCATAATTCAAGGTGTCTCCAAATATGGGATGGAAAGATAGCACATAACTTCCTTTAATAAATTCAAATCTCTAGATTTGTAAGAATTCTACTCTAGACACCTGGAAGAATTAGTATATAAATATGATTCCTGGGTTCTTGTTTGACAAAAAGCCAGAGTTTCTAGGTTTTTCAAACAGTGATTGGACAATTTCTGACATAAAGTTAACACTAATATATTATTTTAGGAGTTCTCAGGAACCAGTGCTCTATCTCCTATTTGCCTCTTGTATGTTATGTCCTTGTTCTTCCATAGGAAACTCCTGCTCTAAACAGGCAGATTTGTTCATTTCCTTAATAGTGTTTCTGATCTACTTGTTATAATTGTCTGAATTCCTGACCCTATTCCCTCTACAGGGATCTATAACTACTAAGTCCTATATCCTATGTGAGACCTTTTTTTTTCTGCCTTTAGCTTTATGCTGCGGCAGAAAATAGAAAAGAGAAGAACTCCTATAGAACTCATTGCTTCATGGATTCATAAGATTAGAGCTAGAAAGAACTTTAGAAGTGAACAAGTTCAAACCCCACCCAAGCCTTTTCCACATATGAAAAATGAGGTTCAAAGGAGTTATGTGATTGATTATAAAAGTATAATCTTAGTCAATATTGGAATTCAGATTTTCTTGTCTGTAAGCCCAGTCCACTATCAATTGTGTCACCTACCTTCTGTTGACCCCATTGTTATCTTGTGCTATCCTGTTACCCCAATCATTTTTAGTGAAGATGTATTTTATTTAGCCTCAACTCCACATAATTTTGCCCCACCTGATGATATTTGACAATAATAATTTTAAATGATTGAAACACAAGTACATATATCATATGCAACCAAGTAAAATGCATATAGGTCAAATTTTATGTATATTTATATAATAGTTTTTACATAAACTTAACCATCTGCCAGCCATTATATTCCAAAATTAGGATGATATTTTGATTCAGTAAATATCTTCAAGTTACTTCAGAGATATAATGTTACAGTTAATTACCCCCCACTCCCAATTTATAGTAATTTTCAAGAGTATATGTCATTGTGTCCCAGACTTCTACTACCCTGGAATTCATGTTATTTACTTATTCTAAACACAGAATAATAGGCAATGATGCAATAACACACTATGTATATATTTTTACTCAGCTTCTCAGTGGACAGAGCTCTAGGCTTTGAGTCAGGAAGACTTGAATTCATATCTAGCCTCAGGCACTTAATAGCTTTATGACCTTAGGTAAGTTAGTTTCGTTATCTATAAAATGAGTTGGAGAAGGAAATGGCAAACCATACCAGTATCCTTGCTAAGAAAATCCCAGATGGGGTCATCAGGAGCACTATTGAAAAAAAAAAAAAACCTGAAAAACAAATTATACCATTTTTCTTTAGGAATTAACCTGACCTCATGCTTATATTTACACAGTTGTGACTTCATCACTATTTGTGATAGTGTGAGACAATGTGAAAGTCTTTAGACCAGGGGTTGGCAACATATGGCTCTCTAGCCATATCTGGCTCTTTTGAGGGCCAGATATGGCTCTTTCTGCAGGAGCCATAAAGTCAATTTTTTTTTCAGGCGCTGTTACAGGAGCGCGCACTGTGAGCACTGTATGGCTCTCACAAAATTACATTTAAAAAAATGTGGCGTTTATGGCTCTCATGGCCAAAAAGGTTGCCGACCCCTGCTTTAGACTATTGGACATAGAGTCAGGAGACCTAGGTTTTAAGACTGTCTCATGCACTCACAACCTAACTTCTGAGCAAGTAACCTAACCTCTGAGATCCTCAGTTTCATGTTAGTAAAAAGAGGATAAGTATACAAGCACTATACATGTCATAAGATTGCCATGATTAAAAGTTATCTTGCAAATCAAAAAGGATGTATCAATGAGAATTATTGTGAAATCATTAAAAAAACACTAACCCTATTATTTTATTAGGGTAGGGAACTCTAAGTGAAGAAACCTATAATATCCCTTAATACTGCCTCTATTCTGTCCCATTTCTTTTCCTCACTTTTTGCCTTCATTTTCATGGTTGGGGCTACATGTCCTGGAGTGTTCCATCCAATGGAAAAATCACCTCAGTATGGTCTGCTCCCTTTTTGGGCTTCTAAATTCTTAGTGATCCTTATCTCTGCTCCTTCACTCAGTTCATTATCAGGGCTGGTTTCCCCTCTTACTCCTCTCCCCCTAATAACACTTGCTTAGAAAAAAAATCCTATTTATAATATTATTTCTAGGAAACAAACAACCATTTTAACATGGTTTTTCCTAATATGTTCTCATAGAACTAATTACATAGGTCTCTGATGTAGTTCTCTGTGTACCCAGTATCTAGAATATTTGTTGGGCCTGATGAAACTTGGCACTCATTAAGCACTAATTACTTAACTTCTCTGATTTCATCTTCCAGATGACTGGTACAGAAAAGGACAGTCAAATACTACCCGAATTTCATACACTGTGATAAGTGAGACTGCTTAGTGAGAGCATAACAAATTTGCAAGGGAATTATAAGATAGAAGTGAGGTTGAACACTTGTTTGGGTTAAAGTTTCCATGAGAATCAATAAGAACAGTATGTGAGAGTAGAAGTTAACATTAGATGTTCTTCATAAAGAAGGGCAATGTTGGAGTAAAATAAAACATTTCTAATTGATTAATGAGATCACAAAATCATAAATGCATTACTGGAAGGAGGCTTAGAGGTCACCTGGGGCACTCAGAATCCATTTTGGAACCTCTAGCCCACAGGCAATAGTGCTTAGTTTGATTCTACTTTTAGTTGCAATTCAATTGTTACCATATATAGACATGGCCACTTGGTCACTTTGTATTTAAGAGCGTGGTTGCATTTTTTTTTTGCTTTCTACATTATAAGCATACATGTATATATAAATGTTTACATAACAATTATACTTTTTTTGTCTGAAACAAAATAGAAACACATTGAATCAGGTTATATCTATGTTGTTCCTGGCTAGTCCACAATTTATCAATCTGTCTCAGTGCAAATCACCAAATTTTGAAAATCATTTACTTTGGGACAATTTTCTATGAGGAGCTCTTGACTTAACTTAATGTCTAAATTCTGTTTAACTATTTTGTGTTTTTTTTTAAACCCTTACGTTCTGTCTTAGAACCCCATCATTTTGATTTCCTCTTTTAGTCCTGCCCTTTCTTCCACTACTTCCTTCCACATGAGTGTTTTGCTTTTAATCAGTCCCCCTTTTCCCCATCCTTATTTTACTTTCCTTCCCACCTAATATAAATATAACCCTCTTTCCACTGTAACAAATTGTTTCTCTAGTAAGTCATTTATTAGACTGTAAATACTTATGCCTTAGAGAGTAGAATTTTTTTTACATTAAAGATGTATACATTTATAAGAGATAATATTAGAAATCTCCTTCTTTGCCCCTCTCTGCATAATATGCACACATTAGAACAAGTTTTAACTCACCTGATCCAATGGTAAAAGATACTATGCCAACCTTTAACAATGAAGATAGTTCTTTACTGTGTCTCTGGTCTAATAGGAATTTTTTGTTTATCCTTTTTCTCAACTATGGCCAAACTAAAATATCCTTCAGAACAGAGTCTTATTCATCAAAAGCATTTACTAAATGATAAACTATAGCTTAAATTAAACTGTTCATATTTGAAAAAGAAAAGCTGTATTATGTGGATAAGTAGGTAATCCTCAAACACTATTAATTTGAAAAGAAACTCTCTTGAAGGAAAAATTATAAGATGAGATATCTTGTCTCTGAAAGTGAATTTTATCAAACATTAAAAGAGCAACTAATCCCAATACTACAAAAACTATTTGACAAAATAAACAAAGAAAGAGTCTTGCCAAATAATCTTTATGACACAAATATGGTATTGATTCCAAAGCCAGGGAAACCCAAAACACAAAAAGAAAACTATAGACCAGTGGTTCCCAAACTTTTTTTTGGCCTACCGCCCCCTTTCCAGAAAAAATATTACTTAGCCCCCTGGAAATTAATTTAAAAAAATTTTAATAGCAATTAATAGGAAAGATAAATGCACCTGTGGCCATCACCTCCTCCCTGGATCATTGCAGCACCCACCGGGGGCAGTAGCGCCCCCTTTGGGAATCACCGCTATAGACCAATCTCCTTAATGAACATAGATCAAAATCTGAAATAAAATATTACCAAAAAGACTACAGCAAATTATCACAAGGTTTATTCACTATGACCAGGTGGGGTTAATACCAGGAATGCAATGATGATCATTCAGTATCAGGAAAACCATCCACAGAATTGACCAAAGCAATAATCACACCAATAGAAATCAAATTATTATCTCAATAGATGTAGAAAAAGCCTTTGACAAAATACAACAACCATTCCTATTGAAAACACTACAAAGTATAGGAATAGAAGGGTAATTCCTCAAAATAATAAACAGTAATGACTTAAAACCATCAGGAAGTATCATCTGCTAAGGCGATAAGTTATAAGCCTTTCCAATCAGATCAGAAGTGAAGCATGGATGCCCATTATCACCACTACTATTTAATATTGTACTAGAAATGTTAGTAGGAGAAATTTGAGAAGAGAAGAAAAAAAATTAAAGGGATCAAAGTAGGAAATAGGGAAATTAAACTAGCATTCTTTCAAGATGATAGGATGGTATACTTAGAGAATCCAAGAAAATCAACTAAAAAGCTAGTGGAAATAATTAACAACTTTAGCAAAGTTGCAGGCTACAAAATAAATTCACATAACGTGATTTCTATATCTAAGTATTTCTATATATTTTTCAACAAAACTCAACAGGAAGAGCAACTCCATTTAACATCACTCTAGACAAGATAAAATACCTGGGAATTGATTTGTCAAAACATAATCAGAAATTTTATATGAACATAACTACAAAACACTTTTCAAACAATTAAAACTAGATCTAAAATATTGGAAAAACAATTGCTCATGGATAGGATGAGCTAATATAATAAAAATGACAATGCTACCTAAACAAATTCACTTTTTCAATACAATGCCTATCAAACTACTAAAAAAAATTTTTTTTAGAATTAGAAAAAAGTTATCACACAGTTCATCTTGAAGAAAAAAAGATCAAGAATAACAAGGGAAGTAATGAAAAAAATATGAAGGATGGGGGCCTAGCAATAGCAGATCTTAAACTGTACTATAAAGCAGTGGTCATCAAAACAGTATGGTACTGGCTAAGAGCCAGAAGGGCAGATAAATGGAAAATACTTGGAATAAAGGACCTCAGCAAGCTAGTGTTTGATAAACCCAAAGATCCCAACTATTGGGAAAAGAACCCACTATTTGACAAAAGCTGCTGGGAAAATTGGAACCCGGTATGGGTTAAAAAGAGGTTTAGATAAACATTTCACACTTTATACAAAGATACATTCAAAATGGATAAATTACTTAAATATAAAGAGAGGAATTATAAGTAAATTAGGTGAACATTGAATAGTATACCTGTCAAATCTATGGGAAAAGAAAGATTTTAAGACTAAGCAATAGAGAACATTACAAAATATTAAATGAATGATTTCATTTATATTAAATTTAAAAGGTTTTGTACAAACAAAACCAATGCAACCAAAATTAGAAAGGAAGCAACAAAATGGGGAAAATTTATAATAAAAATCTCTGACAAAGATCTAATTTCTTATATTTATAAGGAACTAAATCAAATGTATGAGAAATCAAGCCATGACTCAATTGACAAATAGTCCAGGGATATGAACAGGCAGTTCTCAGAGGAAGGAATCAAAACTATACCTATTCAGGTGAAAAATTGTTCTAAATCCCTCCTGATTAGAGAAATGCAAATCAAAACAACTCTGAGGTATTACCTTACACCAAGTAGATTGGCCTATATGGCAGCAAAGGAAATGATAAATGTTGGAGGGGATGTGGCAAAATTGGGACACCAATACACTGCTGGTAGAGTTGTGAATTGATCCAACCATTCTGGAGGGCAATTTGGAATTATGCCCAAAGGGCTTTAAAATATTGCCTGCCCCTTGATCCAGTCATACCACTGCTGGGATTATACCCCAAAGAGATGATAAGGAAAAATGCTTATATTTTTATATTTATATTTTATATATTATATATACATATATAATTATGTTATTATATTATTATATTATAAATATTATATTTATAGCCATTCTCTTTGTGATGGCAAAAAAACTGGAAAATGAAGGGGTGTCCATCAATTGGGGAATGGCTGAACAAATTTTAATATTTGATGGTGATGGAATACTATTCTGCTGAAAGAAATAATGAACTGGAGGATTTCTATGTGAACTGGAAAGACCTCCATGAACTGATGCAGAATGAAATGAGCAGAACCAGGACAACATTGTACACAGATACTGAAACATTGTGGTATGAGCAAATATAACTTTGCTACTATTAGCAATGCAATTATTCAGGACAATTCTGAGGGACTTAAGAGAAAGAATGCTATCCACATCAAGAGAAAGAGCTGTGGGAGTAGGAACCCAGAAGGAAAACATGTGATTTACCACTTGTTTATATTGATATGGGATTAAGGGTTTTGGTTTTTAAGTGATTACTCTATTAGAAAAATGAATAGTATGGAAATAGGTATCAAGAGATAACAGAGGTATAACCTAGTGAAATTGCTTGTCAGCTCCAGGAGTGTGGAGGTAAGAAAAGAGGAAGAGAAAATGAATCATGTAACCATGGAAAAATATTTAAAAATAAATAAAATTTTTAAAAAAGTAGTGAATAGTCAAGAATTAACTAAAAACATTCTCAATTCACCATTATGAAATAATGGAGTATTTATTATCTTCACTAAATAAATGGTTACTTCTCTTTGCATAGTAAAATTTGAAGTGTTTTGTCAGAAATTGTGCAGGATCTTTGTCAAATTATGTGGAAGGATAATTAATATTATTTTAATTTGCAATTTCACTTGTGAATGATTTTTTTGTTTTTACATCAGATGTCATTCATTCCATTATTGCCATTAGCTTTAAGAAAAATCCTCACTCCCATGTGTTTTTTGGAGCTGGGGAGGGGAAAATGACCTGTGATTTCATTAAAACAGAACTCTTAGTGAGGAGCTCTATTTATGCAGATTGGCATATATTCTGCAATTTATATTCTCGAGGAACTGAGAGGTTAAATGATTTGCTCAGAGACATTGAGCCAATATGTTTTAGGGGCAGGACTTAAATCCAGATTGTCCTAACTTTGAAATAGGAGTTACTATTTACTAGTTACTGCTAGGAGTACTCATAACATTAGAGATGTGGAATTGGAGCTCACCTTGTAGATCAATCTGGACAGGCATGTTTATTTTATTTCCATCTTATAGATAATAGGAAGCAATCAAAGGCATTATTGAACTAATCACTAGTTTATTCAGCTATCTGTGTACAATCTGAGAAAAACACAATTTGACTTACTTGGAAGGTCATTACATAGAGATAAAAGTCTAGATAGCTGAAGACTATACTTTTAAGATACTAATTTATATGTCAAGACTACTTATCAATGACTATCATATTTTTTGAGAAATGAGCACTGTGCTCTACATTCATGTACTTAATAAGTATTTATTGAATGAATTAATGAATATATGTAAGACATTCAATATAAATAAGATAATATGTTATAGATAAAAGTTGTAATCAACCCCATGGAAATACATCTAGGAAGAATGGATTTTTCACTAAGCTTTTCTATTTATTTTTGCAAAGAATATGTTATTTCTGCTATACAATGTAAGCTTCTTGAGAGCAAGGGCTGTTTTTATATTTTCCAAATGTAGCAAACTGACTGATAACTATGAGTTATATAAAAATGCTTATTGATTTACTATTTAATTGATTCAAGATAAATAATACAATTTTTATTTATTATCTTTTTTTGTACTTCTCTCTAGAATAAGAAAATTGAAGTCACATATTCTATTGAAGGGTTCTTTACATTCCTTCCTGTGGAGTTAGAATGGCATTTTGCCATTTCCATTATTAGGAAAAACATTTTAAATGAAAATAATTTAAGGCTACATTAGAGATCTTAAGGTTCTTATTCACTAATATGAATAAAATTATGATTATTTTATGAATTCAATTAAAAAGTTAATAAATACCTGTTATGTGTAAGTCATGAGAAACAGTGAGGTTTAGCATATAGAGAACTTGACTTAGAGTTGAGAAGACATATAAAAAATCTTTGAACCTATAGTTAAGTCACTGTACTTCTCAGTGTTCTGGAAAAACTAAGAATATAATTTGCAGAGAAATTGCTGATATATATTAATTGAGAAATTCATCATTGGTAGCTCCCCAAATCAATGAAATTACAGGATATATTCCTATACCTATCTCTATAAGCAAATCAAAGCTCTAGGTTCATATGGATATAGTTTCTGTCAAGGATATTTTAAATCTAGTTCATCACTTGGATGTGGGGGGTACATTGGTTCTTTTTATAGTTTCTCTATCTAATAACTTAATATAATTCCCTCCCTGTAGCCAGCTGAAAACAATGGAAATAACAACCCGCACAAGCTCTAGAACTTGGAAAGAGTCTGCTGCCTTGCTTTTAGGTATGGCTTCCAGACAAGTAATTGCAGATGTCAGTGGAGAAAGGACAGTACAATAGGGGCTAAGAGTTCATTTTTCACCCTTTGAAGAGTGTCATGAAAGGAAGGAGACTGCTTGCTGCTCTGAATTATTACCTGTGTGAGGCACATCCTTATTCCTCCCACATTCCTCTCCTTTAGTCTCTCTCTACCTAGTGTGACTGCTTTATTATATGATACCAAGAATATTGATTAAAAGTGGGGGTGGTGTAGAAAAAATCTTTGAGGGAGAATAAAATCTATAGATGCAGACTGTGTGGAACATGTCTGATGAATGGTGTCTTTACTGCTCCAGCAAAGTCAAATCAAATGTCACCTTCTTAGGAATTAAGTAGGATTACACATAGCTGGTAAGAAAACAGAAATATTGCTTCTATCCTGAAATACAGTGGCATCAGAATTATGAAACTACTATATTTAATTGTACAGCTCATGTGGTGTACAGCTGGGGAAAATTGGCACTTCATTCATTTGCATTGTGGGAAATGCTAAGATTTAAACCTGTTATTATCCAAGAGGGGTAGTTGTTATTACAACACTATGAAAGATCCACTAAGAAAGTAAAAATAGACTTTTCATATATGTGTACATAATTGACACTGTATAAGGACTGCAAATTATGTCTAGGACCATGATGGTGAACGTATGGCACCAAAGTTGTCTCTCTGTGGGCATGCACATCATCCCCAGCAGAGTTGGTTACTAGAAAGGCAGAGGGCCTCTACATTGGGTCTCTGCACCTCTCTGCTCTTATTTCCTCCCCTGAGCAGAGTGCTCAGGTCACTCCCTTTCTTTTCTCCCTTTCCTGTCTTAGGTAAGGTGGGGGGAGGATTATGGAGGGGTGACACTTGGTCTCTGGAGATAGCAAGGCACAGGACATAGTCTGGGGTAGGGCAGGACATGGCACATCGTCTCTAAAAGGTTCACCATCACTGGTCTAGGACTTCTGAAAATGAAAAGAAGGGCTTAGCAAAGTTAAGCAAAAGGTAGGTTCATAAAACCTAAGTCTTTCTAGTGTTTTGCATTCCTCATAAGGAATATCTTATTAATTCTAGTCACTTCTCTGACTGAGACTGTTTGGGATGATTTATGGGAAAGCAGAGGCAGATTCATAACTAAATTCGTGTAACTAGGGCTTCACCAGAGGACACTCAACATAGAAGGCACTCACAGATCTTTCTGATTATAGAATTCACATTGCTTAATACCAAATTGTGAGAATTTGTTTTAATTGAAATACATCAGGTAATAGAATAAGAAGAACTCAACATTTCCCACCTACCCCACATGGCAGTCACTAAAGAAGTGGTCTTACATTGTTGTTCCAGCATCTTTGTTTCCCTACTGCAGGGATGGCTCTCTCTCTACTCTTTATTTAGTTCTCTTTTCTACCCCTTTTAAAGATTTCCTTTCTTTGGTTGCCTCAGAGATGACTAGTATTTTCTGAAGGAATGAAAGTTCCTCTTTCCTATAGAGGTATGTTCTACAGGTGATCATTTAACCTCTCTAATATCCTATTATATGGCTCAATAATCCATAAGCTTATCTAAAATCATTCTTGGAACTCAGTATTTTCATTTTATAACTTGTCTTAAGATCATGACATACATAATTCCAGTACCTTCATGAGAAAGTATTCTCTAAAAAAGCATTTTTCAAAATGCAAGGAATAGTTTTTAGATCTAGGATGTCAGAATTTGATGAAGTAGCATCTCCTAACATTATCTCTTCTCATGATGCTGTAAACTTAATATTCCTGTTCAACCTTCATCTTTCCAAAATGAAGTTTTAATATTTTCAAGTAATTACACTAAAGTATCCTTGATCAACTTAATTATTTTTAGTGCTTTGGAGAACACCCCTATGCATCTATTTTTAAAGTGTTTTACCATCTTCAATAGTTTTAAAGAAACAGATGATATTGGAATTATTTCCTTTAAAAGATTATAAAGATTAAAATACAGAAAACTCTAGACCCTGAGGATTGTATATAAGCATACTCATTTGAAGTTATAAGACTTGAAAATATCAAATAAGATATTTAGCAGAAAACAAAAGTTGAAGGGAAAGAATTCAATATTTCCTTCTTAAGTCAAGCCATCTCTGATTGTGAGAAAGATGATAGGACAAGACAAGCGTTCTTAACTTTTTCTGTATGTATCATGAACCCATTTGGCTGGCCGATGAAAGATGTTGACTACTTCTGAGGTAATATTTTAAATGAATAAAATATAAAAGAATACAAAAGGATACAGATATCATTTAAAAAAAACATTCATAGTCCTTAGGGAAAGAAACCTCTTTTCTAAGAAATTAGGTAAGAGACAGTTTCTCTTCTTCTGACTTTCAGGCTTAAATTTCAAGGTAGAGTTCAAGAAGAGTAAAGGCAGAGAAAGACAGAACTCCTGTAGGAGTGAACAGTCATATTCTTAGAAAGAGAGTATAAGTGCTGTCGTTAAGTTAATGGATATGGTGAAGGTTAGCTGGGGCATCACAGCAGGCAGCCTGAAGCAGTTCTGGGATGTAAGAAAAGAAAGCCTCAGTGGACTGTGAACAATTCTAGCAGTCAGAGACCTGAAAAATTTTACCTAAAGCTAGAAGGAAGGTGAAGGAAGGGGACTGATAAAATTAGAGAAAATAAACTAAGTAAGATTGAGAATTATGCTTAAGAAAGGAAGATAAGGAAGACTTTAAAATGTGTAACCTAAATACATCAAAAGTATATGTCCAGGTATAGAATGTAGAATGTTGATATTTAAATATATTTTCTAGACAACTGTCTAATTCATCAAGAGAAGTTCTATTAATTATTCATTATTTATTTTAATTAAGGAAACGAAAAATAATAGGCACAATTGAAATCAGATCTTGAAAAAACTCCTTTCCACAATTCCTTTTTAGTTGGAAGAATTAAATCAGGAAAGTCAAAATAATTAGAACATATCATTTTGAAGTATTGGTTAAAAAGCACATTGCAAAGAAAAGAGAATTCCTCAGGTATTTATGGGGTGCCTACTATGTGCCATTCTCTATTCTAGCTGATGCAGATACAAGGACCAAAAACTAAAACATCCTCTCTCTCAAGAAATTTATATTCTATTTTGGGTAGAGGATAAAAAACACATTCCACAAAAAGTAACTATAAAATATATGCAATTCAGCTTTCATGCATCATAATAAACAATTATTATAGGTCTATTATGGATAAAGTGCATTTTATCATCCAGTATCATATCACATTGTTTGTCTTTGATATCACCATTTCTTAATTAGAATATGGTTCTATTCTTTTTCTTCACCTATTTTTTGGTGTCAAAATCCTACTTTTCTTTTTCTTCAAGATCCAAAACAAATTATATCTCTTTCATGAAGGTTTCCATGCATCTACTTAGCCAAAAATATTCTTCCTCTGCCTTATGCCCATAATCCTTTGCTTGTACTTTCTATTTTTAAAAAATAAATTATTTAGAGTATTTTTCCATGGTTACATGATTCATGATTTTTCCCACCCATCTTCCCTTCCCCATCCCAGAGCTGACAAGCAATTCCACTGGATTATACATGTATCAATGTTCAAAACCTATTTACATGCTATTCATATTTGTAATAGTGATCTTTTAAGGCTCATATCCCCCAATCATATCCTCATCAAACCACATGATCAATCATATGTTTTTCTTCTGCATTTTTACTCCCATGGTTCTTTCTCTGGATGTGGACAGTGTTCTTTCTCATAAATTCCTCTGGATTGTCCTGGATAATTACATTTCTACTAGTAGAAAAGTGTATTACATTTGATTGTGTCATAATGCATCAGTCTCTGTGTACAATATTCTCCTGGTGCTGCTTCTTTCACACTGCGTCAATTCTTGGAGTTCTTTCCAGTTTATATAAAAATCCTCCAGTTCCTCATTCCTTTCAGCACAATAATATTCCATTACCATCAGATACCACAATTTATTCAGCCATTCCCCAATTGATGGGCAGCCCCTCATTTTTCAATTTTTTGCCACCACAAAGAGTGCAGTTATAAATATTTGTGTACAAGTAGTTTTCCTTATTATCTTTTTGGGATGCAAACCCAGCTATGGTATGGTTGGATCAAAAAGCAGGAAATCTTTTAAAGCCCTTTGCCCATAATTCCGAAATACCTTCCAAAATGGTTAGATTTATTCTAATGTTGTCCCAATTTTGCCACATCTCCTCCAAAATTTATCACTTTCCTTTGCTGCCATTTTGGCCAATCTGTTAGGTGTGAAAACTGCCTATTCATGTTCCTTGACCATTTGTTATTTGAGGAATGGCTTGATTTTTTTGTAAATTTGACTTAGTTCCTTTTATATTTGTGAAATTAAACCTTTGTCAGAGAGTTTTGTTATAAACATTTTCTCCAGTTCGTTGCTTTCCTTCTAATTTTTGTTACATTGGTTTTGTTTGTACAAAAACTTTTTCATTTGATGTAATCAAAATCATTCATTTTTCTTTTTTGTAATGTTCTAGTTCTCTTGCTTGGTCTTAGATTCCATCCTTTCCCACAGATCTGACAGGTATACTATTCTGTATTCACCTAATTTATTCATGATTTCATTCCCTATATTTAAGTCATTTACCTTTTTTTTAAATTTATCTTGGTATAGATTGTGAGATGTTGATCTAGACCTGATTTTTCCTATGCTGTTTTCTAATTTTCACAGCAATTTTTGTGAAATAGTGAATTCCTGTCCCAAAAGCTGGGATCTTTGGGATTATCAAACACTAGCTTGCTGAGATCCTTTGTTCTAAGTCTATTCCATTGATATATACTTCCTTCTTTTAGCCAGTACCATATTATTTTGTTGACCACTGCTTTATAGTACAGTTTAAGATCTGGTACAAGCTAGACCCCCATGCTTCACTTTTTTTTCATTATATCCCTTGATATTCTTGATCTTTTGTTCTTCCAGATGAATTTTGTTATAATTTTTCTAATTTTTAAAAAAAGCTTTTAGTAGTTTTATAGATATGGCACTGAATATTAATTTAGATAGGATTGTCATTTTTATTATATTAGCCATCTTCCCCATGAGCAATTAATGTTTTTCCAATTATTTAGATCCAGTTTTAATTGTGTAACAAGTGTTTTATAGTTGGGATCATATAATTCCTGTGTCTGCCTTGGTAGATAGATTCCTAAATATTTTGTATTATCTAAAGTGTTTTTAAATGGAGTTTCTCTTTCTAACTCCTGCTGCTGAGTTTTGTTTGAAATATATAGAAATACTGATGATTTATGTGGGTTTATTTTATACCTTGCACTTGTACTTACTTTCCAATCTAACAAACACTCATTAGATTTCTACCATGTACAAGGCCTTGGAACTGTCAAGGTGAAAAAAAAAAACAACAAACAGAATTCTTCTCCTCAATGATCTCAAAATCCACTGCAGCATAACTGAATCGACATGTCCATAGACAGAAATCTGGACAATAGGAACATATAAGGAAGAAGAGAATACTTTAGCATGGCAGGGATCAAGGAAGGTATCATGAAATAGGACCTTTTCTAAAACTTGAAGAAAGGGAAGGGTTTTAACAGTCAAGGATGAAAATAACACAGATTTTTGCTATTAATTGGTCCAGGTATTCTGGAAAGCAGTTTTGGAACTATCCTCTAAAAATGTCACAAAATTGTGCATGTTTTTCTATTTGGTGATCTTACTGCTAGGCTGCTAACCCAAAGGAATCCAAGAAAGAGAACCTATATTGCAAAAATATTAATATTAGCTCTTTTGTGGGGTTACCCATCTGATGTGGAATGGTAGAACATCTTAAAGTATATAAATGTTATTCCTGTACTGTATGACATGAGAAAAGATGATTTTAGAGAAAACTGGAAAGCCTTCTATGAACTGATATAGACTAAAGTAAATAAAAAAGTAATTCAGTAAAGAAAGTATTGTAAAGAAAAACAAAATTTGAAAGTAAAAATAAATGAAATAAACAAAATACTGAAAAAGAAAGATGCTACAAAAATAATAGATTTAAATTGTAAAATGAAACACATATTCTTGGATATGTGGAATTTTTTGATTGGCTTTTCATATTTGTTACAATTATTTTTCAAGTTTGAGAAACTTAAAGGGAGAGCAGGGTTATGAATATATTCTATGCATCCAAAGCCCAAAAGGAATCTCATAAAAGCCAGACACTTTTGGAAATTACATGTTTAATTTATTATATACTTAAAAAAATAGATGCCTCCAATTTTGTCATGTATGAAATGAGACATTTAGTAGATTCTAGAGGTTCCTACATATAGATCACTGGAGCTAGAAGGGCTTTATAGATCATCTTGTATAAGCCTCTTACTTTATAGATCAAGAAACAGGTGAAATAACTTGCCAAAAGTAACCCGGACAGTAATTGTGAGAGCCAGGATCCAAACTCATTTTTCTTGGATCCAAGGCAATCAATCAACTAATCATTAAGTATGTATTAAGTCTCAACTAAGTGCCAAAAAGTATAATAAATCTTGAAGTGCTGAAGGTACAAAGTTAAGAGTGAAATAAGCTCTGCCTTCAAGCAGCCTATAGTTGAATAGCAGAAACTCTTTTATATGTACAGATAGAACTAACAATATAGAGATTGAGATAGTCAAAGTGATCTCTATACATAGAATGATCCATTATGTCCCTGTTTTACTTCTGTCTCCCTCTCTCTCTCCCTCTCTGTCTGTCTGTCTATCTCTCTTCCTACTCTCCCTCCTTCTTTACCTATCTAGTGAATTTAGAACATAAGGAATTAGCAGAGAGAGGTGAGAGTCAAAAAGGTCTCTCAAAATTTATAGCACTTGAAAAGTGTCTTGAAAAGGACCAGTGATTCCAGGAGGTAAGGGTGAAGAAATATAACATTTCAAATATGAGGGACAATCAGAGCAAATGCACAGTAATAGAAGTGTCATGTGTGAAGAATAGCAAGTAATACAACACAATACAAACTAATATAATAGATTGTAAGTATGTGGAGGGAATAATGTGTTCATAGAACAGAAAGGTAATAAGGACTCAGGTTATAAAGAACTTTAGGTAACAAAAGAATTTATATTTGACTTTTATGGAATGTGCTGGAGTTTATTGAGTTGGGAACAGGGGCATGAGATGGGGTGAAAGCTAATCTTTAGGAAAATCATGGTTGCAGTTTTATGAGGATATATTTGAGTGGAAAGAGATCAATTAAGAGTCTATTGCAGTAATCTAGGCAAGAAGGAGTGAGTACTTAAAATAGGATAATGACTAGAAGAATAAAGATACGTGTGTGTATATAAGAGATATTGTGAAGGCAGAAATCACAAAATCTGAAAACTTACTATGTTGAGTAAAGACCAGAAGATGACATCTCAAGGACTTCAGCATCATTAAGTGACTTGCCAAAGGTCATATAGGTAGCAGATTGATCCAAATTAAAACTCAAGTCCTAGAAATCCAAGTTCAGCACTCATTTTGCTGTACCACTGAAGTATTTTCTGTGATTTTCACATTTTATTCATGCCTTTGAAGCATTTAAAATTATTTTTAAATTTTATTTAAACCATCTCTTCAAAGTTAATATAAGTTGATTGTTTTCATTCTCTTTAATGAAATATGAATACAAATCAGTAGAGCAGGACTGATGTACAACAAACAGTTGTAAAAGATTATAATGATCTTGTATTTGAAAAAAAGCATAGATACAGGGTTTGGGGATATGAAATCACCATTTGGTAAAAGTTATTGAGACAACAGAAAAGTAGTTTGGCAGAAACTAGGTACAAATCAATATCTTATACCAGTGATGGGCAAACTTTTTAAAGAGGGGGCCAAAGGAAAGGAAATGCTCATCTGTCAGGGTGTTTCTAAGGCAACTCTTTTGAAGTTTCATTGTATTGTATCCTACTCATTGTATTTGTCAGATTAGGAATAATGTCTTGGGGCTGGATAAAACATTTCAGGGGCCCGCATCTGGCCCACAGGCCATAGTTTTCCCATCACTGCTTTATACCATTGACTAAGATCAAAATGGACATATGATCTCAACATAAAATGAGATATCAGAAGTAAATTAGAAGAACAGGAAACATATTAGCTATCAGGATTGTGGATAAGAAAGGAATTTATGAGTAAACAAAAAATGGAGAGCATTTTGAATATATTAAATTAAAAAAAGGTTTTGTACAAATAAAACAAATGTTGCCAAGATTAGAAGGAAAGCAGAAAATTGGAAAAAATTTATAGACACCCTCCCAGGTAGAGGGCTCATATCTAAAATATAAAGAAGAACTTTGTCAAATTTATAAGGATAAGAGCAACCAGCAATATATAAAAGGGTGAAAGATATGAATGGACAATTTTCAGATGAAAAAAGCAAAGCCATAAATACACATGTGAAAAAATGATCTAAATCATTGCTGATTATAGAAAGCCAAACCAAAACAATTCTGATATATCTCATATCCATCAGATTGCTAAAATGACAAAAAGGAAAAATGATAAATGTTATAAGAAATGTGAGAAAATGGGGACACTAATACACTGTTGGAATAGTTCACTGTTCGAAGCAGTTTGAAATTACACCCAGAGAGTTTCAAAGCTGTGTATAACTTTAAACTCAGCAATTTATGGGTCTGTTTTCTAAAGTGATCAGGGGAAATGAAAAGATGTAGATATGCATATATATTTGTTAATAAGTTACATTAATTTATAAAAGGAATTAAGATTTTTTAGTGCTACATAAAACTCAAATACCCTAGATATTGTTGAGGAGATTCATGTTTCAAATAAGGACTGGACCATGTGGCCTTATAAGATTATATTAATACTTTAGAAATCTGGATGGATAGCTTTTTATTCTTCAAGAAGAGAGAAGACTACTTCTCTGTGATTCACTCTAGAGCAGAGAAAGTTTACAAGAATACATTTTAGGAAATTTTTCCCTTATGTTTTGTTTCCATTTAATGCTAAAAAAAAAACATACATCAGAAAAATGAGAAATCCCCCCATACATCTTTATAACGATGTTAGTTTTCTTTTAAAAAGTAGAATAAAAACAAAATAATCTCAAAGTCTCCTTTTCCCTGAAGATTACCAGTGTTTCTATGACTTTCAAAAAGAAATTTTAAGATTTGGGTAGAAAATCTGAAGAAAAGGAAATTTGCCTGTGCAAGTTGTTGCTCTATGCATTGATAAATATGACTGAATGAGAGAATATATAGCCAGAAACATTAGGCATTATCTTAACAAAAAATGGCTATATTGTGATTGATTATGAACTCAAATGATGTAAAATTAAAAAAGCTTAGTGTTGAAAAATACCTTAGAAGTAGTTTACTCCACCTCCTACCTGAGAAAGAACATTTTCTACAGTGTTCTATACTCTGAATCCTCCTTCCATCATCTAGTTTTGCCTTTGAGGCAGGCAAAATGCAAGTAATTCCTTTTCCAAATAGAAATCTTTATATATTATAGCAATAATCAAATATTTCCTATGTCTTCTCTTCTCAAGGCTAAAAATCTCAAGTTTCTCCAACTGGTTTTCTCGTCACATAATTTCTAGTCCTATCAAAAATATGATCACTTTTTATGTAATCCATCTTATCTTCTTGTAATGGGGCAGCTAGAATTGGACACAATAAAAAAGTTCTAACCAATGCATAAAACAGTGGAATAATTGCTTTCTGTTTTCCTCAATGGAACCAGATGTCATATTAGATTTGTTTTCTCTTCTCTTTAACTTCCATATCTCTGTTGATTCACATTGACTAAGTGACTACTGAATCTTTCATTACTCTCATTGACATGAATTTTATTGTTTAAAGAACTGAGTGCAGAACTTTATTTTTATTTTTATTACATTTTATATTATTTGACTTGCACCTTCATTACAGACTATCAGAATAACTTTGGATTCTAATTCTTTTCCAACTAATGTGTTAGAATTATCTCTCTGTTTTTCCTGTCATCATATTTGATCAACATGTCATCTCTACATTCACCCATATCATTGGCAAATATAATAAATGGCACATGACAAATGATAGAGATCCATGAGATTCCATTGAAGACCTTCTCACTTTTCTTTATTTTTAAGTCATTAATCTTTGTGCAATTGCACCTAAATTCACTATCAAACAGTCCAAATTTCCTTTATCCTTGTACAATACAACATAATATAATATGTAATGCTACAATACATTGTAATTCAAGATAATCATTCAGGACATTGAGGTACAGAACAAAACCATGTAACATGATACCATAAAATACAACACAATTCAATTTAACAAACAGAAAACATCTATTGTACAGACCAATGTGCTAGGCAGTGGATCTCCTGATGAACCAGTCAAGTAACTGTCAAAAAAAGAAAAAGAAATGAGGTTAATCTGGCATGACTAATTATTAATGGATCTATGCTAGGTCAGAATAGCCATAATTAACACCACTTAGAGAACACTCTCTAATTGCAAAGCAAACCATCTAAGCAAAACAAACCATTACAAGGAATACATCTGTATATAACATCCCTCACTTACATCCTGACTTCCATCTACCAAAAAGAGGGAAGCGAATTTACCATAATTCCCCTAATTGTAATTGGTCATTGAATTAATGTGCATTCTGATATTTTTTTATTTGAAATTTCATATATTGGCAATATATTGCTGTTTTAATTCTTTCTTCACATTGCCTTATTTTATATAATTCATCACTTTCCCCATAGTTCCTCATAATCACAATTTCTTATGATACAGTAGTATTCCTTAACAATCATAGATCTCTATTTAATATTTCACCAAATGATAGGAACTCATATTGTTTTTTATCTTTGTTAATACAAAAGCTGCTACTATAATTAATTTGTCATGCTTGTAAACTTTAATTTTGTTTTTGCTCTCCTAGAGATATGAACCTAACATTTTAAATTTTTTTTAATTTTTTAAAATCAAACACTTTAAAATTTTTTTATTTTTTTAAATCAAAAGATATGAAGTATTTGTGTAGTTTTCTTGAATATATCCAAATTGCTTTCCATATTTATTTGACCAAAGCACAGCTCTACTAACACTAAATTTGTAAGTCCATATTAACAAAATTTTATGTAAATAGGGTTAAATCTCAAAGTTGTTTTCATTTTAATTGCTTTATCTATTATAGATCATGTTTTGATATGATTGCAGATCATTTATATTTCTTCTTTTGAAAACTTATCTTTTGACCATATAGAAAAACACTTCTTTTTTTAAGTGCTTACAAACCATTTCATTTATAATAGATCCTAAAGCTCATCAGTATGGTTAAAAAAAAAAACAAGTTTATTACCTTTTGAAAATGAAAACAACTCATTTCCCTAGATATTTTATTTACTATTTCTCTTAATTAATTCTACTTTTTGAATATCAACCAATATTTATTCTGTAATCCACCTGAAAGTCTTTCCAGTGTCCTAAGATATACTCTGTCTTGTCAAGTAATAATTACTTGCATTGACTGAAAGCATTCAGTTTCTTTCACATAAATATGTAAAAACTTAAAGATAAATAAATACACTGGGTGCATTTCCCCACATTATCATCATAACTAACATTTAAATAATGTCTTAAGGTTTATAAAGCATTTTCCTTATTTATCTTTACAATAGCCATAGGAACCATTATTATCCCAATTTTACAGATGAGGAAACTGAAGTAAAGAGAAATTAAGTGTCTTTTCTAGCATCACACTTCTGGGGCTATATTCCATCTTCCTGACCCCAGGTCCAGTACTCTGTCCTCTCTACCACTTAGCTATCTAGGTGGAAAGCTTACTTCTTTAGAGCATTATAGAGATAATTTAATTTTAAATCATTAAGAGGTCTATTCTTTAATTGACTATGTGGGGTCTGCCTTTTGTCTGTCCTTATTGGAAAATTGATCATTGATACTACTATAATTTGCCTCATCTTCGTGATGCCTATCATCCCTCAAAGATCACCTGTCATGGTGAATACTGGGTTTACATGTGGTAATTCAGGGACTAATTATTCAGATGGAGTTAGGTCATATTTTGGTCACCAAGTGATATTGCTCAATTTGTGGCTGCAGTCTTCTTTACTGCTCACCAGATTAAGGTATGACTGTATATGAATAATCTCCTTCTTTCTTCCATTTTACTGAAGTCTCCAGACTCCTCTGAAACTATAGCTGTTCCCAGATTCAATTTATAGATATTCCACAGGTAATATCAGAAAGATATTTAAAATGGTCCCAAACAGGAAATCCTCTCATTTCTGTTCTTATCCTTCATTTTTGTCCTTAGAATCTACTTATAACTTGCAAAACTAACCTCATTAGTAGGATTTGAATACTTTTTTTAGTTATTGTAGTGTTCTGAAACACAGGAAAGTAAATACAGTAGGGCCCCTTTAGCCCTGGTTTTGCATTCTGTGGTTTCAGTAATCTAAGTTTCAGTAACCTGAAGTGCCGGAGGTCTGCCTGCAAAGTGCTAGAAATTCACCCACAAAGCACTGGAATTTTGCTGACAGCAATAGTCAGTCCTTGGCAACAGTCTCTTCTGCTTCTGCTTTGATTTTTTAAAGGGCTATTTGGGACTGGGGTTGAAGGGGGTAGGAGAAGAGCACTGAATTGAGGGAAAAGGAGCAGAGCAAGAACACACACACACACACACACACACACACACACACACACACACATATGGGGGACAGCAGGCATTCCCTTATTTTTGCAGTTTTAGCCCTCCTCAATAGGTCTTGGAATATATTCTCCATGATATGGTGAACCTATTATATTAATAATTGACCAAATGGCTATAAAGAATTTTAGAATAGTTAGGAATAGGCAAGCTTTCCTTCAGAATGTTTGACTCATCTTCCACTTATACTTCCTCCAATATCGTATAATATTTTAGGGAACATCATCGATGTAGACAGTGTCTAACTTTGCCAGTATTTCCAGTGAATACCTTTATTTTCATAATGTATAAGCATGTTTTGATCCACAAGTATTATGAAATATATAAGAAAAAACATTTTTACTATTATTGATCACAATTTATTTTCAAATCATGAGATGTCAACAACAGAATAGACTATTGTCAAAATAAAATATTTGTTTTATTAATCATTTTGATTAATTGACCTATTGTCTAAATGAATGCTTAATTTGTTTAAAATGACTTTTAATAACATGTTGACCTTTAATGTGATTAATTTTTATGTTGTAATGCCATGATGTTACCCAGTTAAAAAAGAATATAATGATCAAAGAGGGTGACTGTCTCAACTACATCTTAATGTACCCCAACTGGCATATCCTATCCAGTTTTGTGGAACTCCTTGTCCCTCAATGCTCAATGCCTCTGGTCCCTCAAAGCTTTTGAGATCAAATAGACTGGATATGCACTGGAAATCAAGTGCCAAATACAAGGCCAGATCATTCTATGCAAGTTGCACGCTTATGTTCCTGTAAAAATCATTCTTTGCCAATGAACTTGGCAATAATTTATTTGAGTCATGAGACTAAAATTTAGAGGGGAGTATTAAGGGAAAGACATGGAATGGTTTTGCATTGGAGGGTCACACTGTGCTCCTTAATTTTACCAATCTCTATAATTCAGGAGAGGCCACCACCAATACTTAATCTGATCTATGTGCCCCTGATTCCACCTATTTCTAGTTCCCTCACACTCTAAATTTTCATGTGACCCTTCATTTAGTCTTCCAGAAATGGTCCCAATTCTCACTTAGATCATTCATGAGAGGAACACAGTTCCAGCTGCTTCTCCAAAATGGAGTATTGAACAGTCATCTCTTTTCCTCTGAAGCTTATAAAATTCACTGCAGGAAGTCTTTTCAAGGTTAAAAGACAAATGGAAATTTAAGTATTCTGGGAAATGCCTGTGCCTTGCTTATCTTTTGCCATAGTCATTTCACAGTCTTGGAAATACCTATTGCATTTTTTTTTCTAGATTCAGTAATTTGAAGATTAAGTAAATTGAGAATAATAATACTTCATCTGTTTGCCCCTCCAAGATTGTTGTTAGGCAAGTGTTTTATAAACTATAAAATGCTATGGAATCATCAAATTATAATAAATTAATAAGAATTTATTAAAACGTTTACCATATGCCATGCAATGACTAATCACTGAAGATATAAAGATAAAAATAGATTGGTTTCTATCCCCAGAAAGGTAACATTCCAAAAGTGAAAGGCAATATGGTTCTGTTAAGGCATATATAAGAACCAAATCTTGGGTGGCAAGGAACTAGGAATAGACTTGGAAGGAACCCCCAGGGTCATTTAGTCCAACCAACTTGAGTGAGTTGCTATTGTTGCTATCATGATGAATTTAGCATTTAATATATTTAATAGCAATTTTGAAGAGAAACACACACACACACACACACACACACACACACACACACATATATATATATATATATATATATATATATATATATATATATAACTACATTCGCACCTCTTGAATTAATCAAAGATTTTGTTCCTATTGGTACAAAAATTTCAGGTCTTCCTTCCTTCTTTCTTCCTTCCTTCGTTCCTTCGCTCCTTTGTTCCTTTGTTCCTTCCTTCCTTCCCCTCTTCCCTCTTCTATTCTTCTTTTTCCCCTTTTCCTTTTCTTTCCATGTCTCTCTGTCTCTTATTCTTTCCTCCTTTCTTTTGTCCACTTCATAGATCCTTAGCACTTACATGGAGGTCAAATAAGAAAAGATTTTATTAATGAAATATTTGTTATGGGAGAACAACTCAATAATATTATTGAATGCTTAGGTTACAATCACGTTATGCTCTAATGGTTCAAAGAAAATGGAGACTGTGTCCCTGAATGATAATTAGAAGGAAATAGAAGTATAAGACATAGAGATTAATTAGGAGTTAGGTAGAGTCTCATTCTGCATACCTTATTCAATAGTGTCACTTCTGCTTTTTAAAGCTAATCCATAAATACTTAACAAGTTGTCTTCAATATTTCTTCTGTCTCATTTACCCTTAAAACTACAGAGGAAAAGTCTATAACACAATTTACTGGTCTAGAAATCCAGTTACTTTAATCCCTACACAGGAAATGACATATTGAAATAGACACTGAAGTAATGGCACAAGTATGCATAGGTTATCATTGTTCAGTTGTTTCAGTAGTGTCTGGCTTTCTGTGACCCCCATTTGGGGGTTTTCTTGGCAAAGACAGTGCAGTGATTTGCAAGTTTCTTCTTCAGCTCATTTTACAGATGAGGAAACTCAGACAGACTTAAGTGATTTGGACTGGGTCAAACAGCTAGTATGTTTCTGAACCCAAATTTGAACTCAGGTCTTCCTGACTCCAGGCTCAGTACTCTATACTCTGTGTCACCTGGCTGACCATAATATATACATCAACAGACACTAATTATTCTTGACTGCTTAATATAAGTTTAGCCTTGAGATAGCTATTGAGAGAGAAAGTAAGTTTATATAACCGTACTTGTAAATGATGTTTTATTTATATATATCACTGATATGAAAGACTATGTGAGGTCAGAGAAAAAATTAGGATCAGTAAGAAAAGAATATAGGATTAATATTCATCTTCTCTCAAGTGTTAGATCTACGTGGGATCACCTAATGTAATGATTTTATGTTACAGAGGAAGAATTTGTGGCCCCAAAAAGGCAAAGAGTATTGCCCAAGATCACAGCATAAAGTTCATTCAACTTTATGGAAATTAAAGTTCACCTGAAAAAGAGGCAATTGGAAACTAGAAATAATAGATTTCCATACTCTTAAAGTAGTAAAGACACTAAGACATTATTTTATCCAATTTCTTCATTTTAAAGAGGAAGAAACAGGAAATTTCTTTCAATGCAGGAACCCATGTTTTCTGACACCAGACCAAGGCACTTTTAGTTAATTTTCTGAAATGTGGTATTCTGAGAAATTGTCAAGACTCCTTTTGAAACCCTTTGACTCATCAATTCCACTACCAGTTCTGTGTCCCAAAGAGATCAAAGACAGGGGAAAAGGACCTACTTGTACAAAAATATTCATTGAAGCTCTTTTTGTGTGGTAAAGAACTGAAAACTGGATGGCTATCAGTTGGGGAATGAAAAAGTTATGGTATATAACTAGAATGGAATACTTGTGTCATAAGAAATGACCAACACGATGATCACAAAAACCCTGGACTTACTGAAGTGATACAAAGTGAAGTGAGCAGAACCAAGAGACTATTTTACATGGTAACAGCAATAAAATAAGATGATCAACTGTGAATGACAATTGTTATCAACAAGGTAAGGACCCTGGACAACTCTAAGGGACACATGTTGAAAAAAAGGCTGTTCATCACAATGGAAGGAACTGATTGAGGCTGAATACAGATTGAAACATACCATTCCTCCCTTTATTTCCTTCATGAATATTTCTGTAGTGTAAGCAATATGTGATTCCTTTTACAATATGACAAACATGGAAATATGTATTGTATGATAACAAATGTAAAATCTATATTATATTACTTGCTGTCTCCTGGAGGGAAGAGGAATGGAAGGAAGGGAGAGAACATAGGTCACAAAATGTGAGAAAACAATTATTAAAAATTTTATCAACATATAAAATGGGAAAAATTATTATTTTAAAAAGGCTCACTTTGGTGATGAGATTTTTCTCAAGTAGTGGCAGCTGTGGTGTGTGTGTATGTGTGTGTGTGTGTGTGTGTGTGTGTGTGTGTGTGTGTGTGTGTGTGTGACCAAAAGAAGCTGAATTAGAATGTCAGATCTTTTGGTCTTTCCTTGTTACACTCTTACCCTAAGTTTGCCAAATTCCATAAATGGTAACCCAGCAGTCTCTACTAAGAGGCAAAGAAGTCAAGAATTGCACCCTTTTTATCACAGGTTGAACTTGATTGGATTGCAAATCATTCATTATGTCCATTGACTTGACCTTTTCTTCTTCACAACACCTCAACTCAACCCAGTCGAAGACTCCATCTTATTTTTCTCTTCAAATTTTCACTATCCTGTCATAGATGTAGATCTGAATTTCAGAAGATACTTCAGGGCTAGATAGAGATTCAGAAATCTTCTGTGTAGAGTCAACCACAGAAGCCAGAAAATGCTAAACTGTAGATTTTAGAGAAAGATGAAATGAGTGGCCAAGGACAGAGCTTAGAACAAGTAAAAGGAGATATGGTGTGAGAATCCATATTTCCCAACAGAAAAAAAAGATTTTATAATCTCTTCATTACTCTATATTGCTTTCCAAAGAAGGGACTATGGTAATAATCAGGAAAATTATATCTTTTCAAGGTTTAGGTGGTGATATTCGTAATGTGACAGATCTACATAGATATTCAGAAAAATAGTGCATTAACTCATGGATCTAAGGGATATGGTATAGTCATAGGTAATACAAAATATACTCTAGCATTTGATAATTTTGATGTATTTTCCTATAATCCATTATGACATTCACTAATGCAAGCAATTGCTTTTCATAAACTGGTATTATCATTAGCCATCAGCAATAAGACTTTGTCATTAACAAGGAAGTGAAAAAAATCACTTTGAGTCGGAAAGTCAATCTTACTTATCTATCACATGAAAAACAGTCACAATCTTCTTCAATCAGCAAAAAGGAATTTGATTGCAGTATAATCAGAGAAGGAAATATTTTTTAGAAGATATGAAAATGTTGGTTTTATACCGGAGCCTAGGGTAATGGAAGTTGAATGAGGATGTCTGAGCATTAGGAATCTCAAATGTTGATGGCTAACTTTTCAGCTTTAATGAAAACTAATGTTTTATCTGTTGTTCTTTGCCTCAAAGGCTGTCAATGAAAAATCATAAGAACAGACACAATCCTTTGAATGAAGTAGAGTACCATTTTTTTCATACCAGATAATAAAACTACTTTCCTCTGAGACACCTTGCACTGGATATTGGATGTATAAATATACTCACTGTATTCCGCAGGACATTAAGCCAAGCATCTGTTCCATCTTAGACTATTGAAAACAACAGTATCTCGTTACATAATCAGATCTCACTACAATGTCTTCCCTAAGAATAAGGACACCCATTCTCTGCATTATAAAATGTCATTCAGATGTGCTTAGCTATTCATTTTTAAAAGTGCTCCTGACAGGCAAAGACTTAAATGTACCTGCTTCTCATAAAATAGTGCCATTGTGTAAAATTCAGGAAAGTACTATTTATAACTAACCCTGATTCTAGTCACAAGTAGATCAACTAGAATTGGCTGGTAGTGACACTACTGCATCCCCCACTCCCATCTTTACAATATTTTAAAGTCTATGTTTGAAGTGAATCATCTGAGTTTATATTTGAGAAATTGCATTTTCATCCTAGATTTTACAGGAATAGATGACAACGTCACCAGCCCTAGATTCTTCCTGGAAGCAGAATTATTTAGCATTTTTGTTCTCCAGGCTTCTTTCTTAAATCAGTAGAAACCTCAAAATTACATTTAATTTTAAAGATATATTCTGTGGGGCACATCAGGAATAGTTGGGTACCTTATATGTTGATGCCCTTTTGTTTGCATGTAAATATCAGGTGACCAAATCAGAATTAAAGGTCAGTTTGTATTGATTGCCACTTCTTGAATAAAAAAAATTAAAAATTAAGTTTCACAAGTAATAAGATGAATATGTTCTTAGAAATAATAGCATCACACTTGATAGTTTGTCAGTGATGAACATTGCTGCTTCTTTGAAATATGAATTAAGTAAACTCAAGATTTGTAGAAATTATATAGTTTTAAGAATTTGAAACCTTAAACTTTTTAATTGGTCTTTTAAGTTAACACCTTAATTCTTCAAAGATCATGGTGTTCATTACTTCCAAAGATGAAACATTTCTAGAAAAAAAACTAGTGTTTAAAATGATGGGTCTTTATTCAGGGAAAAATCAGGGATTACTAAAAAGAACTTTGAAATTTTCCAAAAGCAATTCATCCCAGTTTCCAAATGCTATTCAATTCTGAGGCTAGTTCATTTTCCATTTGAAGAACCATAACAAGTTAAAGGGAAATATTTACATATAGAAAGAGAAATAGAGATAGAAATGATCTCGATATAGAGATATAGCTTGAATCATATAGGTATAGGAACAATATAGGTATATTTATATGTGGGCATATTAATTTAATAATAATATATCTATACTTTCCTTCTAACTGGTTTCCTTTTAACATTCTAAGTACATCATGAATACTTCTGGCATTTCATGAAAACCAATAAACATTTCTCACAATAATATCTTTAAATGCATAAAATAAATAAGAGATTACAAAAGAGCACAAATTTATTGTAATACAATTAACAAATATGTTAAACTAAAAAAAAAAAAAGAAAACCAATCAATGGACTCCAGGTTAAGAACTCCTAATCTAAGAGTGTAAGCCTTCTTCATCCACTGTGTTTTTCCAGTTGGGAGAGTGATTATAGAGCTCATTTAGGAAAGTATGCAATTTAATCTAATTAGAACAATGCCATATACAAACAGGAATATTTCAATGAACTCATTATTTCCAGATGATCACAGTTAAACTTGTAGTCTATGCTGTACCTTTTCCATTAAAGTGAAGAATCTCTTTGCTAAGCATGCATTTCTTTACTGTATGCCTCATTTTACATTAGTAAATACATAAAAATAATTTAATTGTATGCTATATTCTAGATACTATGCTGTTATGTTGTTAATTATCAAAGGGTTATTGAATAAGGTTACATCATTTCTCAGACATATAAAGAACTTATTCAAATTTATAAGAATATGTCATTTTCCAACTGATAAATGTTCAAAAGATATCAACAGGCAGTTTTCATAAAAAGAAATAAAAATATCTATATTCATATGAAGAAATGCTCTAAATCACTATTGATTGTTGTTTAGTCATTTACTCAAGTCTTACTCTTTGTTAACCCAGGGACCATTCTGTTCATGGGCCTTAAGTGAAAAAGATGTTAGAGTCATTTGCCATTTCTTTCTCCAGTGGATTAAGATCAATGGGCATTATTGATTAGAAGTGTCCAAATTAAAATAATTTTAAGTTACTACCTCACACCTGTCAGATTGGCTAACATGACAAAAAAGAGAAATGATAAATATTGCAAGGGATGTGGAAAAATAGGGACACTAAAACACCTTTGGTGGATTTGTGAACTGATCCAACCATTCTAGAGAGCAATGTGGAACCATGTTTGAAGGGCTATAAAACTATGCATACCCTTTGACTCAGAAATAACATTGCATTTCCATCCCAAAGAGATCAAAGAAAAGAGAAAAGGCCCTATTTGTACCAAATATTAATAATAGTTCTTTTTTTGTGATAGCAAAGAATTGGAAATTGTTTGGATGGCCATCAATTAGGGAATGACAGAGCAAGTTGTGACATATGATTGTGATGGAATATTGTTGTCCTATGAGAAATGATGAGCAGGATGGTTTCAGAAAAATCTAGGAAGACATATGAACTGATGCAATATGAAGTAAGTAGAACAAGAACATTGTACACAGTAACAGTAAGATTGTTATGATGATCAACAGTAAATAACAGTTTTAATCAGCAATACAAAGATCCAAGTTAATTCTGAAAGATTCATGATAAAAAATGCTATCTCCAGAGAAAGAACTGATGGAGTTGGAATACAGATAGAAACACACTTTTTAAATTGTGTTATTCATATATATATATATATATATATATATATATATATATATATATTTTGCTCTGCATTTTCTTTCACAATGTGACTAATATGGAGATATTTCCTATGACTACAAATGTAAAGTCTATATCAAATTGGTTGCCTTCTTAAGGAGTGGGTTATTGGGAGGAGTTTGAAACTCATAATTTTTAAAAACAAATAAATATCTAAAATTTTTATTCAAATGTAACTAAAAAAATAAAATAACCAAAGAAAAATAAGGTCAACATTATTTTTATATCTTTTAAGGAATCTAGTATTATATATATATATATATATATATATATAATAGCATGACAGTTTACTCATCCTGGAGTTCTACATACAAATGAAATCACAGGATAAGTTGTTATCTTGTTGTGGAAAACAATTTGCAAATGACATTTTGCCTTTTCAAATAAATAATTTTAAAAATAGCCCAGAAGTTGCATCCCAGTATCTTTATATCAATTCTGTAGTTGCAAAAGTGTGACCTATGTTACAATAATACTCTCAACTAGATATATGTAGATGCAGCATAGAGAGAGGATGAGATGACACCTCCCTCCTTTATAACAGTGCCCAGGCAGGATCCTTTAGGTCAAAAGATGATATCCCTTCAGGACCCACCTGGGGTTAATTGATATTATACAATGGGCTCTTTAGCTTGGTAAGGTTGGTATCTGACTGTATATCTCCCTTCCCAATGAAGCTATGAATAACCACTTCAGGAAGGTACTTTAAACTTTGATTGTATTTAAACAATGAAGGATAATGGGATTGGATAGAGGTATTGGGAGACCCTAATTAATTTGGTAATGACGAATCTCTAAACTGTAGGCAAGTGAATGAATTAAGATGATTAGCTTCTCTCTGGTCCAGCCTGGCCACAGCCACACCAGAGTAGGCAAACTGCTGTAAGATGTTTCAGCTTCTTCTTCACTGCTAGATGATATGCCTAATCAGTTTGAGATATCCACCCCTTTCCACCCTCTTCTTCTTCTCCTTCCCGCTTCCCGGATCCCTCCTGGGCCCTGGGAAACCTAGATAACTAAAATGATTGATTTCCTAATATCTAGGGGCAGTAGAATCAGAGATGATGGTCTGGGTACAGGTGGTTGATGTTACAGGAACAAACAGGAGGAGCTTGCAAGACTGAGTCTGCAAGTCGCAATCCCACAAAAGACCAGGATCCACTGATCTCAGGTCTCAGGGAAAGAAAGGAACCCCTGCTAGGGCTGCCAAGGTGGTTTTATACCTCCCTGGGCCAAACTGCCCTCTCCTGTGTCCGCACACCCCTCTGGGAACATTCCGACATCCAACAGATCCACCTGTCAATCACAGTGTAGACTCCTGGCTCTCAGAGATTCAATATAACACCTACTACTGAATATCATTTGCTAAAACCTTCCCATTAGCTTCCTATGACTTCATCAATATGTCATGAAGATATTCTCATTATCATCTTTTAAAATTGGGAAAGTAAGCATATATGTTGGTAGTTATTTACCTTATCTTAGTCTTTTTAATAACTATCAAATGATTTGTCAACATTTTAATATCTTCTGGCCTTATAGAAACCTTGAAAATTGATCTTTCAAAGACTCTCAAAACTGTATTAAGTTAAAACATACTTCTAGGTATATCTGATCTAATAAAGTTTTTCTGCCCATCCTTGTTTTCTCTAATATTATTGTTGGTTTTCCATCCAGGGTTGAGAACCCATTTGTGGTGATTCTGCTTTTCATGAGGAAAAAACAGTTTTCTTTAAGAATCATTACAAATCTTATCACTTTGTCCTTTTTTGTTATCTTTCTCTTTTAATCTTAAGTACTTTTGGAATAATATTGCATTATTTGGTCTATTCCACGATTTAAAATTTTTTAAACTTCCTACTCTCACCATTTCTTCTCTCAGTTTAAAAAGATTCTTTCGATCATTATTTTTTTTCTATTCCATCATTTTTTCATATAAGATTTTTTCCTTTTATTTTATATATTTTCCTTATTAATTGTACATACAATTTTAATGATAATTTTCTGACACTTTGTGAACCATGTTCACTTCCTTCTTCTTCCTTACCCCATCCTGAGATGGGAAGCAAAATATGATATAGGTTGTTCGTGCTATTATGCAATACATATTTCTATGTTTACCATGATTTGAAAGAAGACACAGATCACTTATTTTAAGAAAAATCCATGAAGGGAATCAAATAAATATTTATATGCTTCAGTATGAATTCAGATTCCTTAAGTTCCTTCTATGGCATTGGGTAACCCTTTTCATCATGAGTCCCTTGAAGTCATTCTGGATTCTTGTTTTGTTTATGATAATTAAATCATTGACAGTTGATAGTGCATTACTGTTATTACTGTGTACAATGTTCTTTTCCCAATCATATTTTACAAATATGTTTGTATTCTAAACTTGTGTTGCCCATAGGTTGTTATATCTCTCTGTTTAGTAAGAACAGCAAGTATTTCTTGACTGAGTCAGTTTCTATGCTATTTTTTCCCCCTTGTAGTGGGATACAATTTATATAAAGTCAATATTCTATATAATGTTATAATTTAGGGCAAAATCTATTCTTCTATAGCCATTTGCCTCCTCAATGTACTTGATTGATAAATCATTTAAATAGGTCAAGTTGCCATTGCTTTATTGTGTTTTTTTTGCTTTTACTTTTGCTTTTAGTTTTTTATTAATTTTTTTGTTATAATGCACATTGATCTGAATTAAGAATAACTCATGAGTCAGTCCTTTTGGTTCCTATCTTTTAAAATAATTTAATTTGTTAATTTTTTAACAATTAATTAATTTATTTTCATAAGTTTTATTTATTTTTAATTTTTAAATTAAATTTTAATTTTTAAATTAAATTTAAAATAAATATTTATTTTTAATATATTATAATAACAGTTAATTAACATTTGATGCAATGAGATTCTTTTCTTGAGAAAAGTATTAGTGATTTACCCTAATTTACTATCTTCTAGGTAGTCTACAAGTCTTTGAATTCTCTTGTTTCTTATTTCTTTTGCCATATATTCCAATTTTTTTGGAGATAATATCCCTGTATTGCCAAGGTAGGAAGTGCACTTGCCACTCATTGGGCATACCACCACTAAGTGGCATAGGAGCTTTGACCTATTCTATTTATGAGTTGTTTTGGTTCATCACTGCTAATGCAGTTTGGTACCACTTTCACCACATTAATAGGGGATCATATTATTGATGTTTGGCATAGATACCAAAATACTTTTTAACCCCCTTCCACTCAGAATCAGCCTCCGCCTATTCAGTAGTAGAGATCATATGTGCAAGACACCATGAATGATATATTTACTTTTGCCATGTTATCCTATTCTTTCCTTTGCAATAGCATCACCCAGAATCAAAATACACTTGGACTTAATATGAAAAGTATTTTATTTTTATAATTTTTATTCCTCATTTTTTGGCAGGTTAAGTATGATCCTGACTGCCTTTCAGTGTACTTGCTATCTCTACTATTTGGCATAAAACTCAATGGTCTAGAATTTACAGACTCTTTTCTCTTTTTTTTGGGGGGGGGGAGGGTGGTACAATAATCAAGATAGCATTTATTCTCCAATTCCATGATATCTGTTCTATTTTCCATGATCTTTTACGTATCACCAACAGTGGCTCAGTGATCACATATACCATCTTTTAGTACTGAAAATTATAGTTCATCTTGTCCAGGAGACAAACATGTCATATTTGTTAATTTTATTCAATCATTTCCAGTGGAAAAGTCATTCTTTTTTGGCAGAAAAAAATAGAAACTACATATGAATTGAAGAGCTCTATTTTCCTTCTGCTGCCAGTTACTATTATCATCTTCAATCTGAACAAATTGGTTCTTTGAGCTCTCATTTTTTGCCAGTTTAGTTTAAAATATTTTGTTGTCTTTAACTTCCTCCAACAGTCTTATACTTCCTGTATTTTGAGTTTTGACACACCTGCTTCTATTTTAATAGGGTCATTCTACATTCATATCCATCCTCTATTTCTTGTCTTTGTTTCCAATTTCTATACATTTCTTTTTTAAAAATATGATTTGGTTGGTAAATTTCCTGCTCATTCACATGAGATATTCTTCAGAAAAATCCCATTTCTTTGACATTTTTCTTTTGTGTGCATGTGTTCAGAATTTCATTTTTGAACTTATTCCACCCTTCCTGGAATCATTTTCCTCATAGAATTTCATTTCATGATATACTTTTAATTTCTCTGCACTATTTGAAATCAATTCCCCAAAACTTCTGATGCTTATCAAACTATGCCTACATTTTCTTTCCTTCTCTAGCACAAAGTAACAAGGAGTGGGTATTGTTAAGATTAAAAATGATAAAGACTGATATAATAAGAGAAATTAGTAGTTTAATTAAAGCCATGGCCATGTTGGTAAAATATATATATGACCACGCCTATCTTTTAAATTTACCGCCGGAGCCCATTCTCTCTCCCTCTCATCAGTCAGCTCCTCAGGAAGACCAAGGGGCATTCTCTAGGCCCTCCTCTGAATTTAAACTGCCCCCTGGGTGGGGACCTTTGACGTCCCCATGCCCTAAGACCCATTGGAATCATGGGTAATGTAGTCTCAAAGCCTCCACGTGTCCATATGGAGTCTGCTAGACACTTCCAAATAGCACTTAACTGAATTTAAAACAAACATTTCCCCGTGAAGTCGGGCAAAAAAAAGGTTAGCCCTTTTTCTTCACTAGATCTGTAAACATAGACAACTTCTAAATTTCAGGAATTTGGGGAATAAAAGAAATGGATAAACAAATGGATAAACTAGCCGCATTGACAAAAAAAAAAAAAAACAATTTGGGGGAAGTCCCCTATTGGTATAACAGTGTACATTCAAAACAATACATTCTAACTCCCCATAGTTCAATTTTGATCTTCATGGTCCAGTGAAGGATCTTTAGGAATCTTTTTGGTGCCTTCACCAAACAGGTCCATCGTCTGCATTCTGGGGAGATGGCAAAATCCTTATCCTGAAATTATTCTCAAAAGAATTTAAACTTAACATTATAGATCATAAAACATACATTTCCTTCTAAGAATTATACATTACCCCCCGAAATTACTCCTAAAAGAATTAAATATACATATATTTTTACATTTTCTATTGAAAAAAAAACAACACACATCCCGCTGAGGAAAATTCTAAACACACCTTTTTTCCTGAAAAGGGTACCTCAGGTCAACTAAGGATGAGTGGCTGAGTCACAGGGGTTGTATGAAATCAATTGGCAAAATAAAAAGAATAAAATTCAAGAAAAAAGAAAAAATTAACTTGTGAATGAATTGTAAAATGTGCAAAAAATGTAGGGAAAATAAACTTATAACAGGCCTTTGAATCAAGGCCCAATGAAAGTGATTTAAGCAGTTTGCTATTACCCATTCAGGGCCAGGACTTAAGGAAAACATCTCTCTCTGATCTGATTTGCTATCAACTTTTCAGGGAAGTGAGCTAAATAAATAACCAATCTTAGGTGTTTCACTAGGCATTTAAGTTGAGGGGACCCATGTCCTTTAAAGTTTTAGAAAAGACTGGGACTCGAGGACACAAACCCCAATATCAAACCCTAAAGTATTGGCATAGACTTCTGCAATCCATGCAGATTTAGTCAAATCTCAGTGACCATGTGGCTCAGCACTTCTCCTGGAATCAGAGAGGCATTAAATCACAGTCCCATATTCTCAGGCTCTTAAGCTTATATCACTGTAAAATTTAAAAAAAAAAAGAATAAATAATGATTATATATGTACTTCCAGTACAAGATGAGAAAAAGGAAAAATAAATTTCTCTAATTAAAAAAAAGTTTTAAAAATAAATAAATATATATTAGTGAAGGGCTTTGTTACCCAAAATGAGATTCATTTTCTGTGAGTGTAAATGGATCTTTCAAATAGCAGATTCACAATGCACATTCAAATAGAGTACCATAATTTCTAATAGCACATTTTAAAACAATAAACAATGTTGTCTAAAAAAATCATATACTCGTTATAACTTTTAAATCTTGGCTAAGAGTTTCTCAACAAACTATTACTGCTTTGATATCAAAATCTGATATTTAAAAAACCTTCTGGTCTAAATTATTTTCTGAAATTCTAGATCCTTCTGATAAAAGTATACAGGAGTTCCTTGGCTTCCTGTTTTTTTAAAAAAAATCCCAGGTAGGAAATTTTCATGCTTCTACCCTTTTAAAGCAATAATTTTTCTTATAATAAAATACTTATAATAAAAAAGCTTATCCTTTAAGACAACAATTCTTAGGATCTAAAGTAAAAGTTAAAAGACCTCTTGTAAAATTACAATTTAAATCTCAAGGTATGGAAACTTCCAAGGTTCTATACAATTACCAAGACAGAATAAAACTTAAAAGACATGTGCTCCTATGGGATGTTAATAGATGGTACATATAACCGCATTGTTTTGATACAGTAAAACTTTAAATAGATCAGGAAATATAATAAAATCATAAGCAGAAACTTCATTAGCTTAAAATAATTCAGTGCAACAGGAAAATCAACGAAATAAGCAAGATTAATTCACAAAACTAATCAGCAAAATACAGTAAGATATAGTGTTTCTTTAAAAGCCATTCAGTTCTGAAAGGTTCTGATTTAAGGTCTTTATAATCAGTCTCTGCTCTAAACATAAGGAGTTTTTAAGTTAAAAGTTCTAAGCAGTTACAGGGTGAATTTCTTCCCCTGATGTTCAGTTTTTAATCGCAAGCAAGTTTGAATAGGCCATGTGCCCTATGAAGAGTAATCACTAGTTCAAGGTTCAGACACTAGGTCCACGTGGGGTTGTGGGGCCACGTGTAGAAACTGTGGGCGGGGTTTCCCCGTAGAGGGCAAGAATGGCCTTTCAGGTTAAGAGTTTCTCTATAAGAGAGTAGGGAGAAAGGGGGGTACTTCCCAAATCGTAAGCGGCAGAGGCTGAAGCTGAAACTGCAGTGCTCCGCAAGTCAGGGCGGGGGTTGCTCGGAAATCTCAGGATTCGGCAAAATAGGATCGGGGGATTTGGTCTGCACTGGTGGGCTCCAGGTTCAGCAGAGATCAGGGCAGGCAGGAACGTGAGGCAGTGGTCTGTACTGGTGGGCTTGAGATTCAGGATTAGGCAGAAAACAGAAGTGGAGGAAGGGAGTCCAGGTCAGGACCCAGGACAATCAGCGTCAGAGGACAGCAGGAAACCCAGCAGTCCATCAGTGTCTGTAAGGGCCACCAGGCCTGGGGCATTGAGCAAAATAATTCGCAGCCCAGCGGCAATTAAAATCATTGTCTCTCTTCCCTAAAAGGCAGCCTAAAGGCTGGGGAAAATAGGGAGATTACTGGGCGAGGAAAAAGATCATTTCTGAGACTCTGGGTCCCAGAGCCGCATGGCTTCTTAGGCTATCTAAAAAATTGAGAATTCGAATTTCGACCTTTTGGTTGCCATTATTGTTAAGATTAAAAATGATAAAGACTGATATAATAAGAGAAATTAGTAGTTTAATTAAAGCCATGGCCATGTTGGTAAAATATATATATGACCACGCCTATTTTTAAATTTACCACCGGAGCCCATTCTCTCTGCCCCTTGCCAGCCAGCTCTTCAGGAAGACCAAGGGGCATTCTCTAGACCCTCCTCTGAATTTAAACTGCCCCCTGCGTGGGGACCCCTTTGATGTCCCCACGCCCTGACCCATTGGAATCATGGATAATGTAGTCTCAAAGCCCCCACGTGTCCATACAGAATCTGCTAGACACTTCCAAATAGCACTTCCTTGAATTTAAAACAAACAGTATGAATTGGAAGGCTTTCTATCATGTCTACTGTTAGACTTAAAAAAACACAGAACTACTAAATAGTCAGAAAAACCACATCTTTAATCAGGAAAGGAGGATGGTACAATCTTTAGGCCTCCACACAGTCACAGGTTCAAAATCCACCCAGAGCCCAAGGCTCTGGCTACCCTTGGTACTGACCCCTGGGAGAAATCACTGAGGAGATATCTCTGAGGAACTATGAAAATTGGGGAACATATACCTTTTGGGGAACTGAGGGCAGAGAAATATGATTGATTGGCTTTACCGTGGCTACAAGGAAATGAGTGTCCAAACCACATGGATGGACTTGGGAAAGGAACCACAGTCAGAGGACTAAGGTATTTAGCATATGCTTAGGCTGGCTAGCTCCACCTATGCTATTTATTTTAAGGTCTATTGCCTGGTCTGAGACTGGCAGAATCTGTGACCTCCCTAGAGGCAAACTCTCATGGGACAAAAGGGCAAACTTGGGGTTGCTAGATTCCAAATTGACACAAACTTTGGGGTTCCCCAGATTTCAAGTTGACACTATTACTGCAATCAATTTCTCTTTGTTAAGTGAGAAAATAGGGAATATATTTTCTGTATATATTCTGTACACAGGGAATACACTGTCTGAAAAATAAATTATCATTGAGTCAAATTAAGAAATTATTAATTGTTTCGCTTTTGGCAGAGTACGAGCTCCAACGGATATGTAGATAATTGAAGTCATCCAATATTTCTGTCATACTTGTGTGCCAGGTTTGTGATGTGTTTCTAAAACTCTTCACCTATCTTCTCTTTCTGCCCACTGGTACTGAGTATATTCCAAAGACATAATAATTTTTTGTTACTTCTTCTAATAACCATGCTCCATGTATTCTTCATTGTGTTTCCCTCCCTCTGGCTATGAGATCTTCTTGCATAGGTGTATCTTTTTAAATATACTCTGCTACCCAGTTATCTTTTTTGGTCCTTTTTCATTCTATCATAGCTTATTAATACCAATAAAGTAAAATTTCTCTTCTCGCAATAGGACCACAATTGCTTATTGCTCATTAACCAAACCTTTATTCATTTATGTTAAGATATTTGAAGTCCTGGATTTTATAGTTCACTCTTTTCTTGTGGTCTGTCTCCTATAAATGTCTGGGCATTTGATTACTACTCTTCTTCCATTATTGGAGTAATTCTCTGGTATCTAATCTGAGAGGCATACATACATAGACAAATTTCTTCTTCCCCCATTCTTTTAAAATGAAATTCCTTTTGTATGACCCCAGACAATTTATATTGTTTTAAGACAGATAGATCAATAAATACATATACATATAAATAGATCTTTTGTTTATATGTAACCTTTATTTCTCAATTATCCTTTTTCTATCAAGGCAGCAAAGAAATATTCTCTGAATCTTTTCCTTCTCTTTGAAGCCTTCTTTTCAGAATTTTGCTACATACACTTTTCTTCCAAGTCCAAGATTACATGCTGTGTTTCATATCCACAGTCTTCCATCTTTATAAAGAAGGAAGAAATGCCTTCATACCTTTCCACTAAAAGGTTAATCATGGTCACTACAATTACAATGTTCAGTTTATTTATTTATTTTTAGTAGTGCTGTTGCTCTTTTTATTCATATTGTTGCATTAATTTTTATATAATTTTCCTGATTTTGCTTACATTATTTTGCATCAATTTAGGTAAGTTCTCATACTACCCTTCATTCTTTATAATAATCATTTTTTATAGTCCAAAAATATCTCATTATATTTGCACTACACAATTTAACAATTCCCCAGTGAGCACCTGCTTTGTTCCCATATTTTATCCTCTTACAAAAGATTCTAGTGTATCTGAGATGTTTCTTTCTTTATTTGACCTTTTCATAATCACTTTTTTAACATATACCCAAATTGATTTTTAAATATTTGTACAAATTCATGGCCATAATGACAATGTATACCTGTCTTTCTATTCTTCAATGTTGACTCTTTCCATCTTAATTTATCTTTTTTTTTTTAACCCTTGTACTTCGGTGTATTGTCTCATAGGTAGAAGATTGGTAAGGGTGGGCAATGGGGGTCAAGTGACTTGCCCAGGGTCACACAGCTGGGAAGTGGCTGAGGCCGGGTTTGAACCTAGGGCCTCCTGTCTCTAGGCCTGACTCTCACTCCACTGAGCTACCCAGCTACCCCCATCTTAATTTATCTTATCCAATGGTATATTCATTTTATCAACTTTTAAAATTAACATTGCATGAGCTGTCAGGAGCTTGTCATTGCTACACTTGAAGTTGTGAACTAGAAATCTAAATTACAGTCTCAGACAACATATTCCTACCCAGTTGTTTTTGTTATTAAGTTATTTTTGCATTATTTTCTTCAATAAGCAGCAATTAGAAAAATATCAGTTGTGACCCTGTGTTCTTTTATTTCTTGCTCAACATTTCATAACTTTAGCAATGCTTTTCACATTCCTCCTGGCAGGATCATTTGTGCCTATATGAGAATCTCCTAGGGTCCATAATAGTCATATGTTTTGTCAAGTCATTTTAGATACCCTATTATGCCTTGACTATAAGCCCTGGGAAGACAACATATTTCTCTATTATTAAAAGGTCAATAAAGTGTTGATCTAATACCTTTCAGCAGAGAGTCACCAGCCACCACTACTCTTCTCTTCTTTCAATCTCAGTATTTGATCTTTCATCTGAGAGTTACTGTGGCTTTACTTTGTCATTCCTTGGAGGACAAGCTGATGCTTCCTTTTCAGAACACTTTGCTCCATTCTTTTCAAGAATAACTTTTTGCTACAAAAGTAGTTTCCATTTTTCTTCCCTTTCTTTTCTAGGTACAATTCTTTTAGTAGCCAATCTTTTAACAAGGGTCAATTTCCTAATGCTTCAGAGCCCCTGTTTTGTATCATTGAAGTTCTACTTGAATATCTTTGCTTTATTCTATTTACTTATTTATTTTGGGGAACACAGTCATCACTGGTAATCTGGAGTATAAAGGGATATTCCCAGGTTTTTCCCTTTTATCTTCCAAAAGAGAATCTAGCCTTCCTATGGAAAACAGCATTCATATGACTATGGTAGAAATACAAACATTGCATGCTCAATAAAATTCATGGAAAAGGTACTCTTCTTTTCCTGGTGTTTGATATATTCAACACTTTTTCTCCAGGACTTGTACTTATTTTCACCTGTCCTCTGAAGTTCCATATTGAGACCACTTTAGCTATTTTTTTAATCATTTATTAACAACTTGACAGCCACTTTCAACTTCATTTCTTTTGTCTCAGTGGTAATTTTATAGTCAAATTCTATTTCCTTTCCCTTTTCTTATTAAACTAATTTACTTCACCAATTGGTTTAAATTGGTCATAATTTTTATCAATTAGTTGACCTGATTATTCTTACTTAACTTACCTTGACAACTACTTTCACGTGTTCTTTCTCCTTGAATCCTTCTCATCAGTATTTTGCTACATACTCTTTTCTTCCTTCATATTATGTTTCTCTTGAGATTTACCAGTTCTCTTTCAGTTCAAATTTCTGTCCAACATTATGTTCTCCCAAATTTCTCTTCCCTCATATTCTATCTCTGACTTTCTTCATAATTCCCAACCCTAAAAACTATCTTTAGAATTCCTTTCTTCTTTTTGAGCTTAAATCCTCATCTCCTCTCTTCAAACTTTCTTTTACAGAAATCAGAAATAGAAACTAGATCAGTAAGTTGTTCCCCTTAAACATTTTTAAGTGTCTCCTCCACAAATGTAATCTCCAATCTTCTTCACAAGTCCCAAACTCTGCAAGTCATTTTCAGATTTTTCTTCTTTCTTGGCTTAGGTCTTTTTTCTCTTGTCCTTTCTCCTAAAACTTTCTCCCACAAAAGCTAGAAGTAGAAATGGAGAAAACAAGTTTTAAAAAGGAAATACAAACATCTTCTGATTTCAAGACTAGCATTCTTGTCTCTATATCTTATTAGAGACACCTTCCCATATGTGGAAGATGTAAAAGTAATTAAAATAATCCATCATTCTAGTTATCAATGGCTATGCTCTGATGGTCATTCTATTGAAATTTGGTCACCTAAGACTTCAAGGAAAAATGTTTACTTAGAATTTAAGTAAGATTTAGTTTTTAATCACCGCAAATCAATGAATGATATAATCATTCATTGGGAATGCTTACCTTACACTATCAATGTCTTTGCTTCTAGCTCTTAATGGTATAGTAGAAAGGTTGATAGAGTTGAAGTTAAAGGATATGAGTTGAAATTATACTTCTATCACCTATTACACGTGGACAACTAGGCATTCCATTTAACTTTCTCTGAGGCTATCTGTATGACCTTGGTCAAGTTACTTGACTTCTATTTGTTTCAGTTTCCTCATATATAAAATAAGGATAATTATAGCACCTATCTCCCAGGGTTATATGTGAGGTTCAAAGGAGATAATAACTATAATGTTCTTAGTACAGAGTCTACCACATAGAAAGTACTATGTAAATGTTAAAATTTCATGTTAAGCTTTTTAAAAGTAAAAATGTTAAGTTTTTCAAATGAGAGAGTTGGAATATTTATCCTCTGAAAACTCTTCCAGCTCAATATCTATATTACAGTACTAAATCATATATTCTATGCTGTACTACAAAGAGTTGCACTCTAAAAGCCATTCCTAGAGTTTATTTTATCAACAGGAGAATCATTTTTTCCAAGATAATTATAAATAGAAAGTTGAATACTTCCTTAAAACGTCCTGTCCACACTGCCCCACACTTAAAATGATAATCACCGAAGAATTCACTGCCGGCTGATCCTACAATCATGAAAGGATGCTATCCCTAGAAACTTACACAGGATAAACTCAGAAGCCTTTACTAGGTGCCACCTTGTCCTCAATATCTTTAGATATTTAAGCTTTCTTTTTAGTTAAGCCACTAAAACAATTCTTTGTAATAAAGATTAATTTATCTGCACCTTTTAAATGAGCATTTCTTCCCAGAAGCCCCCTAATCTGTCTTCATGGGTAATGGTCTCTGGATGTTTGAGGTATTGAACCAATCCTGGTGTGATAACATGATTTATGCAACTGCTGGTCTTACTGTCCAGGCCCACACACACAATAGATGGTGTCAGCCTAGAGGTAGTTCAATAACTAATTTAACCTCAAACTTAATGCCTTTAATGATATATCAATCACATCACCTTAAAATTCTAATGTTGAATGGATTTCCACAGTTTTGCTTAGAATTCAATTAATTGTAAAGGATTCATTCTCTCTTAATGAACACACATAAGTGCACTGAGTGAAAATATAGATAGACAGTATATAAATTTCCTCATTTCAGTAAAAATAAAGTTATGAGGATAAATAGTATTAATAGCTAATTAATAGTATTAATGTACATCATCTTCAAATGACTGGCAATGTGGTATTATAAAAGCACTAGACTGGGAGCCAAGAGATTTGAGTTCTTACTCAAGACTTGGAAAGCAACT
Source organism: Gracilinanus agilis (assembly GCF_016433145.1). Taxonomy (NCBI): domain Eukaryota; kingdom Metazoa; phylum Chordata; class Mammalia; order Didelphimorphia; family Didelphidae; genus Gracilinanus; species Gracilinanus agilis. Next base: position 469,597,923 of record NC_058132.1, on the reverse strand, counting down.
AACTTATTATAAGGCCAGATCATTTAATTATATGATTGACATGATTCTTGGCTTCTTTATCTATAACATGAGAATTGTGTTCCAGCTAGATCTCAAAAATCTTTTTAGCTTAAAAATTCTAAGTCTAAATTAAAACTCCTAGAAGTGATGCTGAAATACAGCTGCATTCTATGTAGTGTGAATAATGAATCTCCAGAAGTGATCACATGTATTCAAATTCACATTGTTAAAAGTTGTAATTATGTAAAATATGTTATTTGCTTCCAGACCAATGGAAAATACAGTACAAATTTGAATAATGTAACCACTTCAAGGAATTCATTATTCTCACTAATTCAGGCCTAGCTATATTCTCCAATTATTCTATATAGCTGAAAAGCATGGAATGTTGTTGTTGTTGGTTCTTTATTTTCAAAGGGTGTCAGTGATATCATGTCTTGATTTGTCTTGCCTTTAGATTTAAGTGAGACAGGGTTATTCAAAGCCATCAGCCTCACTCTCTCTTCAAGCGTCATCAAAGTCCAATGATAAGACAAAAGACAGGGTGATTTGTGATGGTCTGGGATGCAGTGGATGACTCTGGTGTCTTCAGTGTCTGACCATACTCTAAGCATTACACAGTACCTGTTTCCAAGATTCACAATTCCCCTTCTACCAGGGGAAATCTTCATATGCTTGAGATAGACATCCCCTTAACTCACTGAGTAGTTTGAGATATCCTTTAAGATATCCCTAACCTGGGTTAGCCCAGTTGTGAAGATGGTTTTTACTGGGCTGTAGCTACTGTACATACTACATCTTCTTGGAACTACAGGTGAGAGTTAGGTGAAAAGTGGGCACAAAACATGGAAAAAAACATGAAAGGATACTATTCCTCTTTGAACAGCCCATATACCTCTGGAAGAGTATGGTTTCAGAAGAATCAAAATTGCAGATTATCTCAAGAGCAAAAGAAGGATATTTTGTTGATGGAAACATCTTGGCTTATTTCCAAGGATTTCATGATCAAAAAGTGACATGTAAAACATGATTAAGGATATGTGTAATCAGAAAAAGAAAGGAACCATTGGTGTAGTAAGATTAATGGACAACATATGGCAGTCCAAGTGTTAAACCATGACCCATCAAAAGAAGCACTCAGACATGAACCCTTATTTGTACATGAATCAGATAAAGGCATAAATAAATGTGTAAAAGTAAAGTTGTAAAAATATAAACAAGTGACAATATAATAATATAAAGTTGGAAAAAATATAAAGGCAATCAATAGATGTGGAAGAAAAATCACTCCTTGAGAATAAAGCACAGCTCTCTTCTGCTTGGGACCAGAAGCAAGATTTGGAGCAATGGTGGAAGTTGAAGGAAGGGAAAAATATTCTTGATATATTGGAAACAAAAACTTTCTAGCAATTAGAGCTATTCAAAATTCGAATGCATTCCATTAGAAACTAGCAAGATTTCCACTAAAAGGTCATACAATCGGGGGCAGCTGGGTAGCTAAGTGGATTGGGAGCCAGGCCTAGAGACACGAGGTTTTAGGTTCAAATCTGGCCTCAGACACTTCCCAGCTGTGTGACCCTGGGCAAATCACTTAACCCCCATTGCCCACCCTTACCACTCTTCTGCCTTGGAAACAATACACAGTATTGATTCCAAGATGGAAGGTAAGGGTTTAAAAAAAAATCAAAGGATAATAGATATAAATGATCTAATCATTAGTATGTGAACTCCTCAAGAACACAGATTGTTTTTAGATTTCTTTCTATCCTTAGTACCTGACATTTATTAAACATTTAATAAAAGTTTTTTGATAAATGGATGAATGGATTGATTTATACACAGCTAGACGATACCTTATGGGTTATCTAGTCAAAACACTTCATTTTACAAATGAAAAACCAATAGTCAAGAGAGGTTAAATGACTTGCCCTGGAGCAGCTGGGTAGCTCAGTGGATTGAGAGTCAGGCCTAGAGACGGGAGATCCTAGGTTCAAATCTGGCCTCAGACACTTCCCAGCTGTGTGACCCTGGGCAAGTCACTTGACCCCCCATTGCCCACCCTTACCACTCTTCCACCTAGGAGCCAATACACAGAAGTAAAGGGTTTAAAAAAATGACTTGCCCAACATTACAAAATAAGTATAGAGTCAGCATATTCAATCTGAGTTCAAATCCAACAAGTTTTCAAATGCTTCATATTGCCTTGCACTGGAGGTCTTTGAATTCACCCCACCCCCACCAGGATAATTCCATAAATCCTTCTTGAATTCTTGCTTGGTCATTAATCCTGAGATACTCCATAACTGGATACAATTAAAAATTTTATATCAGTCTCTCTTCTTTTCCCTCACTATAATCTCTCACTCAGTGATTTCAATAACTCCCATTATTTTCACATCATCTTATTTCATCATTTCATTCATCATCATTTAATATTATTATGCAGATACCTCTCAGAACTATAACAACAATCCTATTTTTTTTACTTCCAGTTCCACATCAACAATTTGATAACCTATAGGCATCTTTAAATCAAGATGTCCAAAATGCAACTGATTACCATCATCTGCCAAAACCAGTCTTATTTCTGAACTAGCCTATTTCTGTTAAGAGTAGCAACTTCCTTCTAATCATCCAAGATCTCAGTCTAGGAGTCATTTGATCTTTCTCACTCTCTCAATCAGTGGTCAAGTTTTAGTGCTTACAATATCACAACTTCTTTCCAATTTTTCTCCTCTCTACTTATATAGCAAGTGCCCAGTTTAAGCTATCTCTTCCTCAGACTGTTGTAACAGACTTGTAATCAATTTCCTTATTTCAAGTGCCTCTCCTCTTCTATACATCTTCCATACGTTTTCCAAGGTGATATTTCTAAATCACAAATCTGACCATACCACTACCTAATTCAATAAATTCTAGGGACTCAATATTACTTGCAGAATCAAATAAAAATTCCTAACTTTGGAATATAAAGTTCTTTACAACCTATTTCTTATCTGAATTTTCAGTTTTATTTTACATCATTTGCCTTCTAAAAGTTGATTATTGGCCCAACCAAACTAACCTTTTTGCTTTTCCATGCATGTAACAGGATCTCCTATTTCCACACTTTTGCATTATCAGTACAATATGCCCGAAATATACTGTTTACTACTCATTGCCTTTTTAGAATCCCAAATTTCTTCTAAAGAATTTCCTTCTATTAGAGGTCTTTTTTTTCTGAACTCCTCAGTTGCTAAAGTCTCTGTTAAGCAATTAGATCATATTTATTTTCAAAATATTTATACATACATAAATATATATTTATTATGTGTGTATATGTATGTGAAAAACACATAGTTTCCCCTAAAATAATGTCAGGTCCTTAATGGTAAGAACTGATTTATTTTTGTCTGTATTCTTAGCACTAAGCACTTCCCTAGAACATGTTGATTAATATGAAAAAGAGATTGCTTAAAGGAGTGAGGAGTGGGAGTGTACAAATAGCTTCTCTCCCACTGAGAGTGGGGTCAGAATGCTTGTGCACATATGTCAATCCATTGGCTAGAAGCCTATATATCCATTTCTATCTCCACATTTTGGTTGAACTGAACAATAGAAACAAGGTGACCCAGAAGCCATTTGTAAGAAAAGGGGCATATTTTTAGCCAGACCTATCATCAATTACTATTCACTCCCACCTAACAATACTAAGTGCCCTGATTTATTGGCATTTTTTGGCCATAGTTTAAAAAACCTATGTGGGATAATTAAAACAATTTTTTCACTTAATCTTTTGGAGTTTCCCACATGCTATTACCCCCTTCACACTTTAAATAAAATCAGTAATACATGATTGTGTCTTCTGTGTGCAAGTCCCTTCCTTTTAACTCAGTGTAAAACTTGTCCATGACACCTTCCCAACCAAATTCTCTCTATCTAGATTCATTCCAAGAACTCAATTTACATAGTCATTCCAAGAACTTATTTGTATAGTCATACTGAAATTCTCAAGTGGATCTGTGAATTCATAGATTTAATAGGTCTCTCAATAATATAGGTCATTGGCTCATTCATATCTGTCCTATGTCATGTGCATTCAGAATAGGGAGTGTTATTTTTTTAAAGGGAAGATGAAGGAAGATTTCTTGGAGGATGTGACAGTTGAACTGGACCTCTCTATATATATGGGTAAGAATTGAGCAGATGAAGATAAGGAAGAAAGTTAGGCATTTAAAGTATCCTTTGTCAAGTTAGGTGTTCAAAGTATCTTATGTTGAGAAAAAAGTGTGAGAAAAAAGGCATGACAAGATAGGGAATAAAAGCCATATCATATTGAGGGAATAGGATGAGAAAAGTCATGGACATAGAAAAGCATAAGGAATGTTTGAAAGATGTTACAATGGAAGGAATGTTATCCCTTTTGACTGGACCAGAGGGTGAATAAATGAAAGCTCTGAATTAAAGGTCATTTTCCAGGTATATGGAAATTCTTCCAAGGAATTCAGCATAATCTAAAAGAAGTAATTGAGATTGATTGGAATTAGTTAACAGTCATGTAAATGCTAATGTTTTGTGTTAGGAAATTAAGCAATTAAGACTATTATTGATCATTACTGATAATGACATAAATGCATAAATCCAGTGATAAGGGATTTTAAAAATGTAATCAATGTCCATTCAATCAAACCCAAATTTAATTTTTATGAAATACTATATTTAATATAAAATTATATAATATATGTATTAAAATTTGAATGAGTTAAAATCAAGTTATTAAACTGAAAAAATTTTAAACTAAGGAAATTAATCATCTATCCTCTAAATTTGTAGGACATATTTTTAAATCTTGTTAAAAATATTTAATAAAATGCATATATTTATATGCACACATATACATTGTTATGTATATGCATGTATATGTAATTGCATTACATGTTTATGTATATAAATATATATGTAGTTTATATATTAAGCATAAGTATCCATAAGAACTAAGTGTTTCCAAAAAGTATTCACATTCCCCTATTTATGGCAGCACTACTGTCCACATGGAGGGGGAAAATGATAGCCCTTTAATACCATTAGAACAGTTATCTTCATCTTGACAGAAGCAGAACAAATGAACTTTCAAAGTCATCAAAATAGTACTTTTTGTAATAAGTATCTTTCTATTGGTTGTATAACCCTAGAGCAACCACAAAGATCATTTACCTCAAAAACCTCATTATTTCCTATGAGGAAGCTATCGCCCAGAGAACTTAGTGATTTACACAAGGTCCCAAAACTAGTTAGTGGCACAAATCACTTCTAGTGTGATTTTCTTTCCATTACAACATATATTCTGTTGTAGTCAAATGAGCTCATGGTAAATAGTCAATACCTCTATTGATCACTCTACTTCGGTTATAATCTGTAAGTATAAAAGAGTAAAGGTTTCATCTTATTCTTGTTTTTTATACCTGTAGTGATTATAACACATTATAGATAAGTAAGTTTTACTAATACCTCAAACAAATAATTGTTTGATATAGGATAAAAAAATATGAATGATTTATATCACATCATTGTCAGAATTGGTGAAAAGGGTGGCAGAAAGGAGAAAAAAGAACCAGATTTCAGAGCTTGGGTGATAGACAATTGTCCCTTGCTATATCTCAGTTCACTTATTGCAACTTTACTGTATCACAGTTTAAAAAAACAAAAACATTATTCTTTTTGTGGAGTTTTCATTATATCTGGGAATTTTTCGGATGAATAACATACTGTTCACAATGGAAATGCAGTACCACCACTACTACTTACACAAGTTTGCCAACGTGACATTGTACATACACACTGTTGGCTGATGAAATGAAAGGCAACCAACCACAAAGCTGTGTTCTGTATCCTGGGTGCTGATTGGCTTAGTGACTATAGCATTGGTCTGTTTGCTCTCCCGCACTGTGTCCGTGTGTCCAGCCTCTCTTCTTGTCCACTTCACATTGATGTCTGATTACTGAACATCATGTTTCTCTATGGTGTTGTGTTTTTCTGAAATTTTGGTAAAAGTTTGAATTTATTTCAAGCTCTATGCTACCCAAACATTTATGTACCTTCTAAGGCTTCTGGCGGTGAACCCAAGCACCAGAGGAATATACTTACCATCAAAGAAAAATAAAATAAATATATTGTCACTACTTCATGGATTTTCTCCTATCACAGGGATCTCTGGAATGTAACTCTTGCAATAGGTGAGGGATCACTGTACATTCTAATCTGAGTTCTTAATGGGACTTTGATATTGGAAACATCCCACCTGAGGGATTATATTAGTCATAAAATGACAACTAAATTAAAGTTATTAATTTCCTCCTCTAAATTTTCTTTAAAATTTCTAGGTCTTTTCCATGGATGAAATGGTAAATATATGTAATTGAGTTCAAGTAACTAAGTGACTAAATGAATTTGAAAACATTCAAATATATTGTTTTCCCATATGACTTATTTAGTGCCAAGACAATACTTTTTATCCTCAAAACTTGAATTTCAACTTCAGACAGTTCCTCTTTTTGACTAGAGTTTCCATCGGTGGTAACTGCTCAGTTTAAGAAGCAGTAGATATTATTTGACTAGTAATTGTCTTTGAGTAAGTATGCAATCATGTCATTCCTTTGCTGAATACCTTTCAATGATTTCCTATTTTCTGTTAGGTAATTTCCAAGCTGCTTAATCTGAAATTCAAAGCCTGCTCCAAATTAGTGCCATTCTATAGTCAGCCTTTTCTCATACTCTTCTCTTCCATGCACTCTATGATTATTAATAAGGCTACCTGTTGCTTCTTGTACACCTTTCCCATTTCTGGAATATTTCTCTTTTGCCTCTATTTCTTCTTGTTGAAATCCTAATCATCCTTTAAAATCTAATTAAAATATCCCTTCTCCTATGAATATCTGATACCCCAAATCACTAATAATTTGCTCATTTGGTTTGTACTTTTATTCTGCTCTTCTCATTTATTATTTTGAATTGTACAGGAGTCATCATATCCTTCTTCTAGAGTGTAAACTGTAGGAATAGAGAAATATGGGAAAAGAGAAAATGCAAATTGTCTCTAAAAGGGAGAGAGGAAAATTTAGGCATGAACCCTGGAAAAGATTCTGGAATGAGGACTGCAGAGAAGAGTTTTGGGAGTTAACTGACTCTTCACAGGTTTTCCTATCCCTAAGCTAGAAGGGAGAAGAGCAGTTCCATCAGCTAGTGTGACCTGAAAAGTTTGTGGAGAAACTTGGAGGTTCTTGTGTCTTGGAAGACATCTAGAAGGTGATCTGGTATTTCCTGCAGTGCTGTGTCAATTTGGCTGAGGTAATCCAAAGATTTTAACATGGGGGACTTTGGGGTTTTTACCTAAGAAGCCAACTCCAGGCTTGGGGAAGGACTAAGTTCACCTATAAGTCCATTCTCAATAGCCTTTTTAGAGACAATTTAAATGTTAATGGATTAACAATCTAGAACCTAGGTAGTTAATCAGATGGCTTTGGGTTTTAGATAAGAACAGGGAGCTGGTGGGAAGTTTTGGAAGATCAGAAGGGCTCTCTCATGAGAGAGGCATAGAAGGTTGATTAGAGATTTAGATCTGTGGAGTCAGGAACATTTTGGTTCTTGACTATCAATTCCCTAACCTTAAGTTGCAAAATAAACAACCCTTGTTTTTTCAATATAGTCTCAACGGGTTTTGCATGTCACTGGCCCTGGGACGGTCCTTAGGTGTTTTTTTTGTTTTTTTTTTTTTTTTTTAACCACCAGTCCATCTGGGTCCTTCTCTATATACTAATCTCCTTCTGAAGGGTTATTTCTTTTTCAAAGCATCATGAAGAATTTGTCTTCACTAAACTTTGCTTCTGCCTCTAGCATAGGGCATAGAGCTCTGCACATAATTATTGCTTGATAAATTTTTATGAAATTAAAAGAAATGAAACAAAATTGAATTCTTAGACAAAAAGGAATTAGACTCATTCTTCTTGGCCTGTGAGGACAGAACTAGAAGCACTGAATAACAGGTATATGGGAAGTTAACTTTGATTAGACAAAAAGAGGACAACTAGAGTTATTAAGAAATGCAATAGCTTGCCTTGAGAAATGGCATGATATCCTGAACTAGAGGTCCAACAATAATATAGATGGTCATTTTGAGATGAGGAGATAGTAGAGATAGTTTTCATAATTCAAGTGTGAGTTGGACTCCAATACCTTTAAGGCAGTGATGGGCAAACTATTCTGCATGGGCCAGATTCAAGCTGTAGTTTGACCATCACTGCCTTAAGCAATTCCCTAATCACTACGCCCCCACATCCAGATGTAGTGATTAGGGAATTTCTTAAGGCAGTGATGGGCAAACTATGGCCTGAATCTGGCCCGTGCAGAATAGTTTGCCCATCACTACTCTAAGGTATTTCCTTTCTCTGGGATTCTATGACACTAATATTCCATATAAATACTTCAAGGATCTATTCTTTTGCTGAAGTTAATCTGTTCTGTTGCTCCCTCTGCCCACATAGACTGCATTCTTTCCAAAGACTTAGGAGTCGGTCTTCAAGAATTAAAGTGTATAAAAATTCATTGTTCAATCTAAGAATGTGTCACTCTGAGCTTAGCTTGGCTGATCTTCAGAGATAAGCTTTATACAATCCATCATTAAGCTAGTATCTGATGGACCCTATATCTTTCTGGTCCAGTCTTCAAAATCCCTGGTCCAATTCCTTGCTAATTCTTTTATTATTTTGTATTGCAGTTTTATACCAGTGTACCATGCCCTGAGTTGTGCCATATGAGTCTATATATTTAAAAATAATTTAAGTGAGTCATATCACACAAACCAAGAAAAGTTTGGGTATTTCTTTCAACTATCAGTTACTACTTTAAATCAAGACTTTGACTTAAGTTACTACTTAAAATCCATTTTAATAGCCTCCTAAAAGCTTTTATTACCTGTTTGGATAACATCATCATAATAATAGATAGCAACACTCTTTAAATCTTTCAAAGGGCTTTACATATATTGTCTCATTTGTACCTCACAAAGATATTTTGAGATAAATGTTATTCCCATCTTATAGATGAGAAAACTGAGTCTTGGTAACTTGCCTATAAAAACAAGTGGTAGGGTTAGGATTCCAACCCAGATCTTCTCTATTGTAGCTCCCATATTCTATCCACTATGCTGACTTCCAATCTAACCAATCAGTCAAAGTTAACTAAGTATTTGTTATGGGACAGGCATTATACTAGGCACTGGGGAGGTAAGTAAAAAAAAAAATCAAACAACTTCTACTCACAATATGTTTTCATTTAAAAATTTAAAGTATGTCTATATAAATAGATTCATCATCAATAATTCTAATAAATACAAAAGTTCTAATAAATACAAAAGACAATGTTGTTTGGGGGTGAGAGCACTAGTAGTAGTCAATAGGATCAGTAAAGTCTTCAAGCAGGATATTTGTGATTAAGCATTCCCTTGAAGGGTTTATTTAAGCAGAAATAAGGAGAGCATACATTGCAAGCATGGGAGACCACCAAAGCAAGGTATGAGGTAGGAGATGTCATGGAGGATGTCCTGTTTGAGAAGGCCACACAGGCTGCATTTCAGAATGTCCAAGGGGTTTAAAAGATTGTATAATGTATTTTCCTTAGAGGATATTTCAAGTAGATTGAATGTTCTAGAAGTGTCCTAAGTTGTAGATTGCTTTCTTTTTTCTTCCAATGTATATTTCCTCTTCACTAAATTTAAGAGAAAAATTAAAAGATTCATTAGTATTATTAAAATACACATTTTATTACTTTTTTTAATATTCAGTTCCACCTAAGGAGGAAGTAAAGAAGCTGCTAGCTTTGTGTGTATATGCTTTTGACTTAAGCCAAGAGAGAGAATACCTTGTGTTAATCTTTTAGGAGTTGGTTCTAAATAAAGGATCATCACTGGCAATAATATATTTTGATTCCCTTGAAAGATGCCTATGACAAGAGTGCTTTCAAGGACTTTGCCTCCCTGAAAAGTGTGCCAAATACATGTAAAAAACCCACAAAAACCTTAAATAACTTCTGAATTTAAATAAAAACACTCCATAGGTTCATAATCCATAGTGTACATAAAAGTCTATTTGCATTCAAGAAAAAAAAGATTATTTTGAATACAGCCTGGAAAAATGGATATTCCAAATGAAAAGAATGTCATGGTTTGCTCAGACATTTCAGTGTTTGATTTAATCAAATGTTTAATACCCAAAAGCTCCCACATGTGCATGTGCACACACACACACACGTGTATGCCTCAAAAAGATTTTTCTTATTTCACTATTTTAGTATTTACTACTAGTTCCAGGTACCATTTTTAATCAGTTCTGGCATTCAGTATGTTAGCTTGGGGAAATAATTTCTCTGTCTATTTTTCCCATTTGCAATGTAAAGAAAGAAATATTGAAACTTTAAAAATTATTTGGTATTGGTATGATATTTTTTATTCTGAAGTAGATTGTGTGTATTCACAAAATAGCATAATTTATTTGGAATAGACATGATAATCATAACTTACTTTTATTGGGGGTTTTATAGTTTTCTATGCACCTTTACATGATGCTATTATAATCTCATCCTTCAGAAAAATATACCCAGAGAACACACATTTCTATATTGTCTAGAGTCCTATAAGTTATTTCTCTTTTTTTAGTCTCCTATATAAAAATAAATGATAAAAGATTAATCTTATAACTCAGCATTTGACAAAGAATATGTGCTAGAAGGGATTTTAGAGGTCATCTAATTGAACCTGGAATCCAGACTGGTTGAAGGACTTACCCAAGGTCACAAAGGTAACAACTTTTGTTGCTCTGACCACCAAAGCCGTAACTGAGGTCTATTCTAGTTGTGTTCTAGGACTTTGCTTCAGGAATCCTTCCACCTAGCTTTATGCTTTCTTCTCTCTATTGTCCTCCAATACCTCTGGAAAACCACTGGACCTGTGCCACCACACTCTCTCACATCTACAATATGACCACCTTTTCTCTTTCAAGTGTTCTTTGACCACTATGTCCATAACTATTTCATGGTGGTTGGTGTTATACCATGCCAAAATATTCCTATTTCATCCCAGATTGAAGAGTATATATACAAAATGGAAATTTTAAGGAATAATGTGATAATAAACAAATCTGATGGATATTCAAATTTTATTTTATTTATTAACCATACCAAAAAAATTATTGCTCAAGCAGGGAGACATGTGAAGTGCTTAGTTTCACTGCACTGGAGGTGTGGGAGGAATGAGAGGGGCATATAGTGGTTAGATTGAAGCTGGGGACTAAAGGCTAGGACCAGCTACCTACTTGTCTACTTGTCTGACTTATGATTTTAGGAGAAATGTCCATGTCTCCTTGTGCAACAAAGACAGAGGAAATAGATCAGTAGAGGTAATGTCACTCAATAAGCACTTATTAAGTGCAGGGTATGTACTAGGCTCTTGTCCTATATGCTGGGAATTCAATTTTTAAAAAGTCAGTCTCTGCTTCCAAAAAACTCAGATTCTAATAAAGCATAAAAATAATCTAAGAGGTACAGAGTGAGGCGTGGAGAGGTAGGTGGCATAGGATATGATGGAGGGCCTGCCCAAGTATGCCTGGAGGAGTACAGTCTGGTGAGAAATAGATTTTTACTTGGGCACTCTCCTTTAATGAAAGTTTTGGGAGGGATCATCTAATCAGAGGGAAGGACCATAGGGACAGAGAGCACGAGGTGGGAGTTCTAAGATTGAAGTCATCTTCCATGTCAAAGAAGTTGCTGGGGCATGATGAAATCTAAAGGAGTGAAGTCTGATGGGAAATAAAATAAGTAGGTAGATGTTAGCTGCAAGCCCTCAGAAGAGCTGGGCTGAACCCCTCAGTTTTAATATCTGTTGCACATTTAAATGAATATTTAAGGGATGGATGCCACATTTTGGAGACCACTATTCTATGCTATGTTATTATGCCTTTATTTGCATGTGTACATAGCAGATTTTGATAGATTGCAAGCAGTGTAAAAGGGGATCAAAAGGGTTCCAGTCTCAAAGTGGAAATATTGATAAATACCAGAAAGCAAACAACTCCCCTGTACATTTATCTTCAGTATCAGCTTGCAATAGAATTTTGAAAAGCCTGTACTATTTGCAAAGAACTGTGCCAGACATGGAGGGCCATTCAAAGTTGAATAAGGCTTGGTCTCTACTTGCCTAGAATCCTAGGTTCTATTCTCAGAGTTGGAGGTGGAGCTCAGAAGCCATCTAGCACAGTACATTCCTGAAGCAAAATGCCTTCTATAATATCCCTAACAAGTGGTCACATAACCTTTTCATAAAGATTGTAGATGTGTTAAAAATTTCATAAGGTAGAAAATTCCATTTGAGAGTAACTCTAAATGTAAAAAAAAAAAAAGATTTTTCCTTATATGAAATCTAAGTCTGTCTTGCTACAAATTCATCCAATTATCCTTGTTTCTGCCCTCTTGAAAGGAATAAAACAAGTCCAATTTCTCTTTCATATGACAGTCATTGAAAATGTTGAAGACAGCTATCATGTAGCCAAATGAGTAGGCACTTTTAAAAAACTTTAAAGAACTCTAAAAATGTTAGCTATTATAACTGGAATAGGTAGCTAGGTGGCATAAGTTAGGGAGACTCAGTGGTGTATTGGGAAATGATTAACAACCAGTCCTCTGGGGAAAAAATGTACTCGCAAAACATTTTAAAGTTTAATCTGCATCATTAATATGTTCTCCATCATTTTCTTAAATTAGACTATGAACAGCATAATTAGATCCCTAATTTTCTTTGTGACCAATTTTAAAGGTGTAAATGCCCACATTGAAAAGTTAATTTTAAGCAGGAAGATTAGAGCTAACTCCATCTCACCCATGAGAAGACATTAGTTACAGTGCTGACTGACTCTGACAAAGTGTGTTATCATAAGTAAATCATTAATAAATACCAATTCTCTCACTTATAAAATGGGGATAAACAAATCTATAAAATGAGAAATGTTGTGAAGGGGATAGATAAAATTGAGCTGTTGTGAGGACCAAATGAAATCATATAAGTAAAGTGTTATCTAAATCTTGAATCACTTCATTTTTCTAGACTTGAGAGTTTAAATACAACCTTCAATTCATTTGTCTTTTTTCTGCCTACATTCGGGCTATCACTGAATATTGAGGGTACTTCTTTCATATTTCTCTAAAAATCTAGCCTTTTATTTAAATAGCTACATATACATACCTTGTACTTAACTCTTGAATCAATTATTATAACCTACTCTCTGCTTTTCTTGATTATCATTTATCCATTCTTTTTCAACTTCTGCTACCCAAATAATCCCTCATTCTTGCCATTCTTTCTAACTTCCTTTACTAAATAACAAGTTCTACTCTTCTTTCACATTAAAATAAAATTACTTTTTGTGGTGGTAAAAACCTGGAAACAGAGGGTATATACATAAATTGGGAAATGGTTGAACAAATAGGGGTATATAATATTAATGGAATACTATTGTGCCATAAGAAATGAAAAATAAGATGATTACAAAAAAAAAACAAACCTTGGAAAGACTTAAATGAAATTATGCAATGTGAAGTTAGTAGAACCATGGACACATTGTACACAGTAACAGCAAAAAAGTACAATGACCAACTGTGAATGACAACTATTATTAGAAATGCAAGGGGATTTCCAGGCTAAGATGGCCACAGTGTGATAGCAAGGGGTTTCCTCTCCTTACCACCTACCCATCTAAAGTGCCTCAAAAGGACAAAAAAAAAAAAAAAAAAAAACCAGACAAGTGAAGAGGCTATTCCATAGTGTGTAGCCTTGAAGGTCAATAGGGTNGCCACAGTGTGATAGCAAGGGGTTTCCTCTCCTTACCACCTACCCATATAAAGTGCCTCAAAAGGACAAAAAAAAAAAAAAAAAACAGACAAGTGAAGAGGCTATTCCATAGTGTGTAGCCTTGAAGGTCAATAGGGTTTGTGCATTTCCACACTATAAGGAGGAAAAATTACTCCTACCGAAGTGTGAGCTGATCACACTTCCACCACTCTCCGCCACAACTATGGTGCCAGAGTCAAAGCGAGCACAGGGCAATTGCTAGGTTCTCAGGGGGGTGGCTCAAGACACCACAGACTTACCCCAGAGAAAAGCGAGACTTGGGACCCCAGGAGGCTGAGGAATGTGGAGATTGAGGACAAAGATAAGGCAGAGAGGGGCTGAAAATAGCAGATGAGGCAGAGTCTAAAAAGTGGCCTCAGGGCAAAAATCACTCTATTGCTCCATACAAAAATACCTGCCTACTGTCTTCACTCAAACTTCTGACTGGGAAGGGAAGAAATTACTAGTAAAGAAATGGCCACCAACACCCAGGAACTACAATCTTCAGCTACCAAAAAAAAAAAAAAAAAAAAAAAAAAAGAACTTTGAACTTGGATAATTTCTTTGGAGAAAAACCCCAGATTAGAGAGGAGACAACAGAGGATGATAAACAAGCAAACATATCCAAACCTTCCCCCCAAAATGGAAATTGGTCACAAGCTCTTCAGGAGCTCATATTTGAGATGACTAACCAAGTGAGAATGATAGAAGAAACTTGGCAAGAAAAGTGGGAAATAGTTCAAAAAGAATATAACAGTTTAAAAGACAAAATCTCCCACTTGGAAAAAGAAGCCCAGAAATCAAATGAAATGATAAACAAATTGAAGACCAGAAATAACCTGTTGGAAGCCATGAAAAGCAGGATAGACCAAACCAAAAAGGAAAATCAAAAGATCATAACTGAAAACCAGCTTTTAAAAACTATAATTGGGCAAGTAAAAGCTAATGATCTTACAAGACAGCATTAATAAAGCAAAGCCAGTAGAATGACAAATTAGAAGGAAACATGAAATATCTCATTAAGAAGATGACAGATTGGAAAACAGGTGGAGTAAAGACAATTTGAGAATCATAGCCCTACCTGAAAACCTGGAAATAAACAGAAATGCTGACATTATACTACAAGAAATTATCCAAGAAAACTGCCCTGATATTCTTAAACAAGATGGCAAAATAGACATTGAAAGAGTCCTTAGATCATTTCCTACAATAAATCCTCAAAAGACAACACAAAAGAATGTAATTGCCAAATTCAAGAGCTTCCAAGCTAAGAAGAAAAAATTTCAAGAAGCCAGAAAGAGACAATTCAGATATTAAGAAGCACCAATCAGGATTATATAGGATCTGGTAACCTACATTAAAGGAACACAAGATTTGGAATATGGTAGTCAGAAAAGCAAGAGAATTGGGTCTACAACCCAGGATCACCTACCCATCAAAAGTGACTATATATGTCCAGGGGAAAATATGTACATTTAACAAAATAGAATATTTCCAAGTATTTACAAAGGAAAGACCAGAATTAATGGTAAATTTTATGTCCAAATACAAAATTCAAGAGAAATATGAAAAAGTAAATGAGAAAGAGGGGAAAAAAATTTTTAAGCGTTTCAGTAAGGTCAAATTTTTTATATTACTATGTGGAAAGATGATATCTGTAACTCTCAAAGACTGTATTAACTATCATAGTAGTTAGAAGAATTATTCATAGGTAGTGGTTGGGGTACTAAGTGGTTTAAGATGATATGTAAAAAAAGAAAGGGGGGGAATAGAAGATGTCAACAAGAAAAACTTGAAGGAATAAGAAAAATAGGATAAATTATATACATAAAGAGGTGCATGGAAGGAGATAGGGAAGAAAACAATTATAAGATGGAGAGGAAGAGAGTGCTAATAGGTAATTAAATCTTACTCTCAGTGGAATCACCTCTGAGAGGGAAGAACATATAGATCCTTTGGGGTATCAAATTCTATATTACTCTACAGGGAAGTTGAGAGAGGAAAACCAAGGGGGGCAGTGGGGTGAAGAATATCAAAAGGGAGGGAAAGAGAGTGGGGAGGGAATTCAATAAATCCTAAAGAAAAAGGAGCAGGGAATAAGAAGGGAGGGAGTTGGAAGGGAGTAAAATAAGGGTGGGGATTAGTGGGACTGATTAAAAGCAAAACACTGGTGTAGAAGGCAATAGCTAAAGAAGGAAGAGCAGTACTAAGAGAGGAAATCAAAGTAATGGGGAATACACAAGTGGTAATCATAACTCTGAATGTGAATGGGATGAACTTCTATCAAGCATTTAAAGAACAACTAAATACACTATACAAACTATTCAACAAACTAAGTAAAGAATGACTTCTACCAAATTCCTTTTATGAAACAAATATGATACTGATTCCAAAGCCAGGTAGATCAAAAGACAGAGAATGAAAACTACAGACCAATCTCCTTAATAAATGTAGATGCAAAAATCTTAAATAGAATACTAGCAAAAAGACTTCAACAAGTGAGCATGAAGATTATTCACTATGATTAGGTGGGATTTATACCAGAAATGCAAAGATCATTTAATGTTAGGAAATTCATTCACATAACTGACCATATCAATAAGCAAAGCAACAGAAATCACATGATTATCTCAATAGATGCAGAAAAAGCCTTTGACAAAATAAAACACTCATTCATACTGAAAACACTAGAAAGCATAGGAATAGATGGACCCTTCCTAAAAATAATAAATAGTAAATATTTAAAACCACCAGCAAGCATCATCTGCAATGGGGATAAGTTAGAAGCCTTCCCAATGAGATGACGAGTGAAACAAGGATGCCCATTATCACCTCTATTATTTAACATTGTACTAGAAACACTAGCAGTAGCAATTAGAGAAGAAAAAGGAATTGAAGAGATTAAAATAGTCAATGAGGAGACTAAACTATCACTCTTGCCAGATGATATGACAGTCTATTTAAAGAATCCTAAAGAATCAACTAAAAAGCTAGTGGAAATAATCAACACCTTTAGCAAAGTTGCAGGATACAAAATAAATGCACCCAAGACATCAGCATTTCTATATATTTCCAACACATCTCATCAGCAAGAGTTAGAAAGATAAATGACATTTAAAATCACCCTAGATAATATAAAATATTTAGGAATCTTTTTGCCAAGACAAACACAGCACCTATATGAACACCACTACAAACACTTTCCACACAATTAAAACTAGATCTAAACAACTGGAAAATCATTAATTGCTCATTGGTAAGGTGAGCTAACATAATAAAAATGACAATCCTATGCAAATTAATTTATTTGGTGCCATATCTATCAAACTACCTAGAAACTTTTTTACTGAATTAGAAAAAATAATAACAAAGTTAATTTGGAAGAACAAAAGATCAAGAATATCAAGGGAAATAATAAAAAAAATGTGAAGGAAGGTGGCCTAGTAGTACCAGATATTAAACTGTACTATAAAGCAGCAGTCATCAAAACAATATAGTACTGGCTGAGAGACAGAAGGGAGGATCAGTGGAATAGACTTGGAGTAAATTACCTCAGCAAAATAGTATACAATAAACCCAAAGACCCAGCTTTGGGGATAAAAAGCCACTATTTGACAAAAACTGCTGGGAAAACTGGAAAACAGTATGGAATAGATCAGGTTTAGATAAATATCTCATACCCTACACCAAGATAAATTCAGAATGGGTGAATGATTTAAATATAAAGAAAAAAACTATAAGTAAATTAGGTGAAAATAGAATCATTTACCTGTCAGATCTATGGGAAAAGAAAGATTTTAAAACCAAGCAAGAGATAGAGAATATTACAAAATGTAAAATGAATAATTTTGATTACATTAAATTAAGAAGGTTTTGTACCAACAAAACCAACACAACCAGAATTAGAAGGGAAGCAACACATTGTGAAAAAAAATAACAAAAACCTCTGACAAAGGTCTAATTACTCAAATTTATAAGGAGCTAAATCAATTGTACAAAAAATCAAGCCATTTCCCAATTGATAAATGGGCAAGGGGCATGAATAGGCAATTTTCAGATAAAGAAATAAAAACTCAATAAACACATGAAAAAATGTTCTAAATCTCTTATAATCAGAGAAATGCAAATCAAAGCAACTCTGAGATACCACCTCACACTTAGGAGAATGGCTAATATGACAACAAAGGAAAGTAATAAATGTTGGAAGGGATGTGGCAAAATTGGGATATCAATGCACTGCTTTTGGAATTGTGAATTGATTCAACCATTCTGGAAGGCAATTTGGAACTATGGCACAAAGGCATTAAAAGACTGCTTGCCCTTTGATTCTGCCATACCACTGCTGGATTTATACTCCAAAGAGATAATAAGGAAAAAAAAACTTATACAAAAATATTTATAGCTGCTCTCTTTGTGGTGGCAAAAAATTGAAAAATGTGATGCCCTTTGATTGGGGAATGGCTGAACAAATTGTGGTATCTGTTGGTGATGGAATACTATTGTGCTAAAAGGAATAATGAACTGGAGGAATTACATGTGAACTGGAATGACCTCCAGGAATTGATGCAGAATGAAAGGAGCGGAACCAGGAAAACATTATACACAGAGATGGATATACTGTGACATAATCCAATATAATGAATTTCTCTACTAGCAACAATGCAATGATCCAGGACAATTCTGAGGGACTTATGAGAAAGAATGTTATCCATATCCAAAGAAAGAACTGTGGGAGTAGGGACACAGAAGAAAAACAACTGCTTGATCACATGGGATATGATTGGGGATGCAGACTCTAAATGATCACCCTAGTGCAGATATTAATAATATGGAAAAGGGGGCAGCTGGGTAGCTCAGTGGATTGAGAGTCAGGCCTAGAAGCAGGAGGTCCTAGGTTCAAATCCGTCCTCAGGCACTACTTCCCAGCTGCTGTGACCCTGGGCAAGTCACTTGACCCCCATTGCCCACCCTTACCACTCTTCCACCTATGAGCCAATACAAAAGTTAAGGGTTAAAAAAAAAGTTAATAATATGGAAGTAGGTCTTGATCAAAGACAGATGTAAAATCCAGTGGAACTGCTCATTGGCTATGGGAAGGGGGTGGAAGAAGCAGAGGGTAAGAACATGATTCATGTAACCATTGAAAAATATTCTAAATAAATTAATTAAATAAAAAAAGGAAAAGGAAAAAAAAGCGAGGATCCAGGAAAACTTCAAGGTATTCGTGACCAAAAAATGGATATGCACTGTGATAAAAGGAATTTATGTAGTCTGAATACACATTGAAGCATGACATTCTTCACTTTATTTCCTCCATGAGATTTTCTGTAGTTTACCTTCTTCCATAACATGATTAACATAGAAATATGAATCATATTATAACACATGTACAACCTATTTCTTCTTATTACCTGCTGTTTTGTAGAAGGGGAAGAACTATGAGAAAAGGAGAGAATGTAGATGACAATGTCATAAAATGATTATTGAAAATGGTTTTGCTATGTAATTTGGAAAAACATTTTTAAAATAAAATACCATATGAGTTCTGAAGGAGAAAGTTGCATTTAAATGATGAAATTAGGAAAGGTTCTAGGAGATCAACTTTAATTTATAGGTAGGAATTCAATAAATCATAAGGAGGGATATTTCAAGTATTTAAGCAAAAATTATGCATATTAGAAAATGCTGTGTGTTTGTCAGGCCAGAGATTATTTTGATTTGACTATATCATAAAGTGTATCAAAGGGAATAATGTAAGATAAGATAGGAAAAGTAAGAGTGGCAGACTGTGGAAAACCTTGAATGACAATCCAAGGATTTTGAACTTACTATTTAATTACTAAAGATATTGCAAATGTAATTCCCAGAAACATCCTGTTAAGTGTATTTAAGACAAACAATCATTCAAGGAAAATTTTTATCCTTCAAGTACAATGAATTAATAAGCATTTATATAACACCTACTACATTCCTGGTCCTGTGGCAGGCAATGCAGCTATGAAGACAAAAATGAAAAAAATCCTTTTTCTCAAGGACTTTTTAGTCTATTGGGACAAATCAGAAGAGGAAAAAGTTTTAAAAAATGATCACAAGAGACTGACTTGGTACAAACAATTAATGAGATATTAAAATGTCTTGGTAGGCTTTCATAAACTTGAGATAGGGGAAGAGAGAGGATGTTGGCAATGTTATGCTACCATTATAAAAGCAGGTATACCAAACTATATTAGTGAAATAGTAAGTAAGCAGAAAAGCCAGGATTTGAAGAATTTAAGAAAAGTATCAAAATTTCTGCTATATTCAGCATTGGTTAAGGCCTTTGGATTAAAAAAAATGTATAGTTTTACTTACTTTTATCTTTTTAAAATTATCAGGTGAAATAGGAGCATTTTAAAGAAGAGAAACCAAATGAATGAATGGATGAAAAAATGGTACCTAAGAGAAAAGAGCCAAAGTTGGGCCTGACAGAAGAGAAGGTTAATAGGCAACTTAATAACTACTCATGTAGGTGGAGACTTATATCAGTTCCTGCTGAATTGTTCATCTCCACAGAAACATAAAAATAAAGATTTGGTTACATGAAATGAAAACATTTTGAGTTTTTGAAAATGTTTTACTTAATAGTTTATTCTATTCCAAGTATATTTGCTTGTCCTTACTACTTTATGACATAAGTGATTTATATGCTAATACTCTGCTGCTGGTTAAATCAGATTGCTAGGGCAGAGTGTTAATGAGGCCAAAGTAATGAGGCTATTTAACTGCTCACTAAGGAGAAAAGAAAAACAAAAATACACACACAAACTCATACATGCACATACACATGCACAGAGCAACAAACTGAACTTCCCACCTGACCTAGCCAATCATCTAACAAATACCAAATAGTGTGGAAGAGGAGGTAGAAGAGCATAAATGGGTCATAGGATCATAGTTTTAAAGCTGGAAGGGACCTTTAAAATAATTTAGTCAAATCCCGTCATTTTCTGCCTGAAATAATTGAGGCCAAAAAAGGTTAACTGCCTAAATTCCCATAGAATCTCAGAGGAATTAGATTTTGAAGAAAACTTAAGAGTCTATTGTATCTAACTTTCTCATTTTAAAGATGAGGAAACTGACATACAATGAGGTTAAGTGACTTGAATAGGTGAAAGAGATAGTAATTGAACCTAGATTTCCTAACTCAAGGTCTATTGCTTTATCCACTATACTCTGCTGTTGATGGATAGTAAACAGAAAAACAAGAATTAAATGTCAGAACTTCAGCATTCAAATCTTTTGTTATTTTATTTTCCCTCAATAGAAGGGAAATTGAGTTCCATCTTTTCCCAGCAACCAAATTATTGTCAAAGATCTGAAGCACATAAAAATGTTAAATATATAATAGTGAGGAGTGCAGGAAACACTTCACTTAGCTGGCTAGTAAAATCTTTTATCTTAGAAATATGTCTGCCTTACAAGACAGGTAAACCTATTTACATTTCTTATAAATATAATAGTTTATTTAAAAAAAATATTCATGTAGGCTTTAAAAGAGGGGCCACTGGTATGCTTCTGTTTTCACTAACTTGAAGCCAGGGAGGCAGAACAGTGATGGCAGAGAAGAAGAAGGGAACCTCAAAACCACCATGAGAATCCTCTCCAACCATTCTTAAAATAATGCCTCAAAACTTACGCAGGAGTAAGAGAACTAACAAGGAGACAGGATGAAGCATCTTTCATGAAGAGAACAATTTGAAAGGTAGGCAGAGAGCACTGGAGGCATGGTGGTGAGAGGGGAGGATAACCAGGAAAAGGCTACAACAAGGAGTAAGGAACAAGCCAACAGCAAAACCCTCCCTTTAACCCCCNAAGGCTACAACAAGGAGTAAGGAACAAGCCAACAGCAAAACCCTCCCTTTAACCCCCAACAACACATTACTAGATGTTTAAAATAACACATTTGAGGCAGGATGACACATGCAGAGTAAATGTAAAGGGCTAGAGCAGAATTTAATGTGCATCATCTAAAGTAAAAAAAAGCAGGAGTAGCAACCATGGTATCAAACAAAGTTAAAGCAAAAATAGATTTGATTAAAAGAGATAAGGAAGGAAAAGGCACTATAAACAATGAAGTAATAGCAATATTAAACATATAGGCACCAAAGGTATAGTCTCTAAATTTTTAAGGGAGAAATTAAATGAACTTAAGGAAGAAATAGTAAAATTATATTAGAAGGGGACCTCAACTTTCCCCTTACAGATCTAGATAAATAAAACTAAAAAATAAACAAGAAAGAAGTAAAAGAAGTGAATGAAATCTTAGAAAAGTTAGACCTAATAGATTTCTACAGAGAATTGAATGGGAACAGAAAAGAATATACCTTCTTTTCAGCAGTTCATGATTCTTACATAAAAACTGATCACATATATGATAAAAACTTCACAACTGAATGCAGAAAAACAGAAAAATAAATGCAACCTTTCCATATCATAACACATTAAAAATTATAAACAATAAAGCTCTATGGAAAGATAAATAAAAAATTAATTGGAAACCAAATAATCTAATGCTAAAAATGTAAGTCAAAGAAAAAATAATATAAACAACTTATAATTTTATCAATGAGATTGGCAATGAGGAGAAAACATTTCAAAATTTATGAGATATAGCCAAAGCAGTAATTATGGGGGAAATCTTTATCTCTAAAAGCTCACATGAATAAAATAGAGAAAATGCAGATCAAGGAATTGGGCATACAACTAAAAAAAATAGAAAAAGAAGAAGTTAAAAATTCTCATTTAAAAACTAAATGGGAAATCCTAAAAATTAAAGGAGAAATTAACAAAACTGAAAGTAAAAGAACCATTGAATTAACAAATAAGAAAATTAAATAATCAATTTCAAAAGTGAAAAGAGTGAATTCACCTCCCATGAAGAAGAAATTAAAACAATTGTTAGGATCTATTTTGCTCAATTACATGCCAATAAATCTGGCAACCTAAATGAAATGGACAAATATTTACAAAAATACAAATTGTCCAGATTAGAAAAAGAAGAAATAGAATTCTTAAACAATCTTGTATCAGAAAAAGAAACTGAACAATTCATCAATGAACTACCTAAGAAAAAATCCCCAGGGCCTGATGGATTCACAAGTGAATTCTATCAAACATTTAAAGAACAATTAATCCCAATACTACATAAAGTACTTGGGAAAAGAGGCAGAGAAGGAATCCTACTGAATTCTTTTTATGAAAAAAATTCGTACTGTTAACTAAGCCAGGAAGAATAAAAACAGAAAGAGAAAATTATAGACCAATTTCATTAATGAATATAAATTCAAAAATTTTAAATAAGATACTAGTGAGGAGAATACAGCAATACATCATACTTCTCATTCATTATGAGCAGGTGGGATTTATATCAGGAATTCACGGCTGGTTTAATATTAGGAAAACTATCAGCATAATTGGCCATATCATAAATAACCAAACTAACAAAAATCACATGATTAACACAAGCAATGAAGAAAAAGCCTTTGACAAAATATGACACCCATTTCCACGTAAAACACTAAAAAGCAAAGGAATAAATGGGTCATTCCTTAAAATGATAAGTAGCATCTACCTAAAACCTTCAGCAAATATCATCTGCAATAAGGATGTTAGAAGCCTTCCCAATAAGATCAAAAGTGAAGCATTTCCACGCCAGAAAGGGTGAAACAGCTCTCACTAAAACGTGAGAGGAAGAAGCCCCACCACCCCCACACACACACCACGCACAACGCCAAAGCACAAGAGTGAAAACAGGAGTGGGGCAACCTGGTAAATCACTAGCAGCCCCAGGGCTTGTACCTGTGAGCTGCCAGAAGTGGGACCCCAGGTGGCTGGGGGGACGCACGGACTTTCCCCAGCATCTACGGGAGTGAAGGCTCTGCCCCAGCTGGAATCCGGGTGGAATAAAGATCCCTAAAGCAGGGACTTTCCCCAGCTTCTAATCAGTGAAGGCAGTGCCCCGGGAGGAATAAAGATTTCCAGCACAGGCTAGGACATCCAGTGAGGACCCAGGGCAGACAGGAACGCGGCTGTGGAAGCAGCCCCCAAGGCCTCTGAAGGAGCCTCGGACAGAGGGGCAGACCGGGGACTACCAGGAGGCCTTAACCCGAGGACAAGAAGACTGGAGCCATTGGAAGCTTAGAAAGCTCAAGCAGACCCTGAGTGTGAAGACAAAGCTGAAAAGGGGCAGGGCTAACAATGGCAAGCAATAAGGAAGCCCAGAAGAAAAAGATTACCAAGAAAAACTCTGGAACACTCAACAACTTCTACACAGAGAAAATCCAGACAACAGAGGAGGGAAAACAAAAATCCAAACCTCCCCAAAAAAATGAAAGCTGGTCACAAGCAATTAAAGAGTTCAAAAATGAAATGTTGAGGAAGATGGAAGAAATCTGGCAAGAAAATAACAGTTTAAAAGGCAGAATTTCACAATTGGAAAGTGAGGCAAGTCAACAGAAGACCAGAAATGACCAGATTGAAAAGGAAAACCAAAAGACTATAGCAGAAAACCAGTCCTTAAAGGCTAGAATCGAACATTTAGAAACCAATGATCTCTCAAGACAACAAGAACAAATAAAACAAAGTCAAAAGACTGATAAAATAGAAGGAAACATGGAATATCTCAATGAGAAAGTGACAGACCAAGAAAACCGGTCTAGAAGAGACAAATTGAGAATCATTGGTCTTCCAGGAAAGGCAGAAATTAATAGAAACTTGGACTCCATACTCAAAGAAATTATTCAGCAAAATTGCCCTGAAGTTCTACAACAAGAGGGAAATATAGACATTGAAAGGATCCATAGATCACCTTCAACACTGGACCCAGAAAAATCAACACCCAGGAATATAATAGCGAAATTGAAGAGCTTTCAAGTAAAAGAAAAAATCTTACAAGAAGCCAGAAAAAGACAATTCAAATATCAAGGAGCACCAATAAGGATCACACAGGATCTGGCAGCCTCCACACTAAAAGACCACAAGGCTTGGAATACAATATTCAGAAAGGCAAGAGAGCTGGGCCTTCAGCCACGGATCAACTATCCATCAAAACTGACTATATGCTTCCAGGGGAAAGTATGGGCATTCAACAAAAATGAAGATTTCCAAGTTTTTGCACAAAAGAGATCAGGACTAAAGGGAAAGTTTGATACCCAACCACAAAAATCAAGAGAAACATGAAAAGGTAAATAAGAAACAGGGAAAAGAAAGAAAACTCACAATCTTTTAAACTTGACTCTTTAAGGGTGTAAATATAATCTAATTATCTGTATTACTAGGTGGAAAAATGCTATGTATAATTCTCTGTAGTGAACTCTATTCACTATTTTAATATTCACTATTATAGCAACCAGAAGAATAATTCATAGGGAGAGGACAGGATACTAAATGGTCTAAGATGACATAGGGGGAAAGAGAGGGGGAATAGTAGGGGACACCAAGAAAAATTTGAGTAAATAAGAAAAATAAGATATTCTATTACACACAAATAGGCCATGGGAAGGGGAGGGGATAAATACTACCATAAGAAGGAGAGGAAGAGAGCATTAAGAGGTAATAATCAAACCTTACTCTCAGTGTAATCAACCCAGAGAGGGAAGAGTAGCTTTATTATCCATTCAGATAAAAAACTCTATCTAACCCTACTGAGAAAGTCAGAAGGGTTGAACCAAAGGGAGCAGGGGAGTGGGGACGTCAAAAAAGGGAGGGGAGAAGAAAGGTGAGGGAATTCATTAGGTCCTTTAAAAAACAAAAAGAGGGGAATAACAAGGGAGGGAGCAGAAAGGGAAGTCAATCAAGGGAGGGGATAAGGGGATACCGGCTCAAAGCAAACCACTAGTTTAAAAGGAAACAGCGTAAGAAGAAGGGGTGGGTTTAGGGGAGGATACAAAAATGTCAGTGAATGCACAACTAACAATTGTAACTCTGAATGTGAATGGGATGAACTCGCTCATAAAATGGAAGCAAATAGCAGAGTGGATCAGAAACCAAAATCCTACCATATGTTGTCTACAAGAAACACATATGAGGCTGGTAGACACACACAGGGTGAAGGTTAAGGACTTCAGCAAAATCTTTTGGGCGTCAAATGAGAAAAAGAAGGCAGGAGTGGCTATTATGATCTCTGACAAAGCCAAAGTAAAAATAGATAGGATTAAAAAAGACAGGGAAGGTCATTACATCCTGATTAAAGGCAGTATAAACAATGAGGAAATAACACTGCTCAATATGTATGCACCAAGTGGTATAGCATCCAAATTCATAAAGGAGAAACTGGCAGAGCACAAGAAGGAAATAGATAGGAAAATCATAATAGAGGGAGATCTAAATATTGCTCTTTCAGATCTAGATAAATCAAACCAAAAAATAAATAAGAAAGAGGTAAGAGAGGTGAATAAAGTCCTAGAAAAATTAGATTTAATTGATATGTGGAGAAAAATAAATAGAGACAAAAAGGAATACACCTTCTTTTCAGCTGCACATGGTACATTTGCAAAGATTGACCATGTAATAGGGCATAGAATCATTGCAAACAAATGCAAAAGAGCAGATATAATAAATGTAACCTTCTCAGACCATAATGCAATAAAAATAATAATTAGTGAGGGCACCTGGACAGGCAAATCAAAAACCAATTGGAAATTAAACAATATGATTCTCCAAAACCAATTTGTCAAAGAAGAAATCATAGAAACAATCAACAATTTCATTGAAGAGAATGACAATGATGAGACATCCTACCAAACTTTGTGGGATGCAGCTAAGGCAGTGCTCAGGGGGAAATTTTTATCCTTGAGTGCATATATTAACAAATTAAGGAGGGCAGAGATTAATGAATTGGGTATGCAACTCAAAAAATTAGAAAGCGGGCAAATTAAAAACCCCCAGATGAAAACTAAATTAGAAATACTAAAAATTAAGGGAGAAATTAATAAAATCGAAAGTAAAAGAACTATTGAATTAATAAATAAGACTAGAAGCTGGTATTTTGAAAAAACAGATAAAATAGACAAAGTATTGGTCAATCTAATAAGAAAAAGGAAAGAAGAAAACCAAATTGACAGTATTAAAGATGGAAAGGGAGACCTCACCTCTAAAGAAGGGGAAATTAAGGCAATCATTAAGAACTATTTCGCCCAGTTATATGGCAACAAATATAACAATTTAGGAGATATGGATGAATATTTACAAAAATATAAATTGTCTAGATTAACAGCAGAAGAAATAGAATATCTAAATAATCCCATATCAGAAATAGAAATTGAACAAGCCATCAAAGAACTCCCTAAGAAAAAATCACTAGGACCTGATGGATTCACAAGTGAATTCTATCAGACATTCAAAGAGCAACTAATCCCAATACTATACAAATTATTTGATATGATGAGCAAAGAAGGAATCCTTCCACATTCCTTTTATGACACAAATATGGTACTGATCCCAAAGCCAGGGAGACCAAAAACAGAGAAAGAAAACTATAGACCAATCTCCTTAATGAACATAGATGCAAAAATCTTAAATAGAATATTAGCAAAGAGACTCCAGCAAGTAATTAAGATGATCATCCACCATGATCAGGTGGGATTTATACCAGGAATGCAAGGATGGTTCAACATTAGGAAAACCACCCACATAATTGACCATATCAACAGTCTAACAAACAAAAATCACATGATTATCTTAATAGATGCTGAAAAAGCCTTTGACAAAATACAGCACCCATTCCTATTGAAAACATTGAAAAGTATAGGAATAGAAGGACCCTTCCTAAAAATAATAAACAATATATACCTAAAACCATCAATAAGCATATGCAATGGGGATAAATTAGAAGCCGTCCCAATAAGATCAGGAGTAAAACAAGGATGCCCATTATCACCTTTATTATTCAACATAGTACTAGAAACACTAGCAATAGCAATTAGAGAAGAAAAAGAAATTGAAGGTATCAAAATAGGCAATGAGGAGACTAAGCTATCACTCTTTGCAGATGATATGATGGTATACTTAAAAAATCCTAGAGAATCAACTAAGAGGCTAGTAGAAATAATTAACAACTTTAGCAAAGTGGCAGGATACAAAATAAATGCACATAAATCATCAGCATTTCTATATATTTCCAACACATTAGAGCAGCAAGAGGTAGAAAGAGAAACACCATTTAAAATCACCCTAGATAATATAAAATACTTGGGAATCTATCTACCAAAACAAACACAGCTATTATACGAAAACAACTACAAAACACTTTCCAAACAAATAAAACTGGATCTCAACAATTGGAAAGCCATTAATTGTTCATGGGTAGGAAGAGCTAACATAATAAAAATGAACATTCTACCCAAATTAATTTACCTATTTAGCGCCATACCTATCAAATTACCAAAAAACTTCTTTACTGAATTAGGAAAAACTATAACAAATTTCATTTGGAATAACAAAAGATCAAGACTATCAAGGGAAATAATGAAAAAAATGTGAAGGAAGGTGGTCTAGCAGTACCAGATATTAAACTATACTATAAAGCAGCAATCATCAAAACAATATGGTACTGGCTAAGAGATAGAAGGGAGGATCAGTGGAATAGACTTGGGTTAATGATGTCAGCAAGACAGTGTATGATAAACCCAAAGAGCTCAACTTTTGGGACATGAATCCACTATTTGACAAAAACTGCTGGGAAATATGGAAAACAATATGGGAAAGATTAGGTTTAGATCAACATCTCACACCCTACATCAAGATAAATTCAGAATGGGTGAATGACCTGAATATAAAGAGGGAAACTATAAATAAGCTAAGTGAACACAAAATAGTATACCTATCAGATCTCTGGGAAAGGAAAGATTTTAAAACCAAGCAAGAGTTAGAGAAAATTACAAAATATAAATTAAATGATTTTGATTATATCAAGCTAAAAAGCTTTTGTACAAACAAAAACAATGTAGTCAAAATCAGAAGGGAAACAACAAATTGGGAAAAAATCTTTATAACAAAAAACTCTGACAGGGGTCTAATTATTCAAATATACAAGGAGTTAAATCAATTATATGAAAAATCAAGCCATTCCCCAATTGAAAAATGGGCAAGAGTCATGGATAGGCAATTATCAGGTAAAGAAATCAAAAGTATCAATAAGCACATGAGAAAGTGTTCTAAATCTCTAATAATTAGAGAAATGCAAATCAAAACAACTCTGAGGTACCACCTCACACCTAGCAGATTGGCTAAAATGAAAGAAGGGGAGAGTAATGAATGCTGGAGGGGATGTGGCAAAATTGGGACATTAATGCATTGCTGGTGGAGCTGTGAACTGATCCAACCATTCTGGCTGGCAATTTGGAATTATGCTCAAAGGGCTATAAAAGAATGCCTGCCCTTTGATCCAGCCATACCATTGTTGGGTTTGTACCCCAAAGAGATCATAGATAAACAGACTTGTACAAAAATATTTATAGCTGCGCTTTTTGTGGTGGCAAAGAACTGGAAAAGGAGGGTATGTCCTTCAATTGGGGAATGGCTGAACAAATTGTGGTACATGCTGGTGATGGAATACTATTATGCTAAAAGGAATAATAAACTGGAGGAGTTCCAGGTGAACTGGAAATACCTCCAGGAACTGATGCAGAGTGAAAGGAGCAGAGCCAGAAGAACACTGTACACAGAGACTGATATACTGTGGTAAAATTGAATGTAATGGACTTCTGCACCAGCAGCACTGCAATGACACAAGACGGCTCTGAGGGATTTATGGTAAAGAACGCTACCTACATTCAGAGGAAGATCTGCAGGAGAGGAAACATAGAAGATAATCAATTGCTTGAACACATGGGCTGACGTGGACATGATTGGGGATGTAGACTCGAAACGACCACACCAATGCAACTAACAACAATATGGAAATAGACCCTAAACAAGGACACATGTTACAACCAGTGGAAATGTGCGTCGGCCATGGGTGGGGAGAGGGGGGGGTGAAGGGGAAAGTAGGGGTATGAAGCATGTAAACAGGTTAAAAATGAATATTAATAAATGTTTTTAAAAAATGAAGCAAAGATGTTCATTATCACTATTAATATTTAATATTGATTTTGAAATGCTAACTTTAACAGTAAGGAAAGAAAAGAAATTAAAGTAGACACTGTGGGAAATAAACTATCACTCTTTGCCGATGATATGATGGCCTACTTAGAAAATCCTAGAGAATCAACTAAAAA
Source organism: Gracilinanus agilis (assembly GCF_016433145.1). Lineage (NCBI taxonomy): Eukaryota > Metazoa > Chordata > Mammalia > Didelphimorphia > Didelphidae > Gracilinanus > Gracilinanus agilis. Next base: position 469,567,764 of record NC_058132.1, on the reverse strand, counting down.
CTAGTTGAAATAATTAATAACTTTAGTAAAGTTGCAGGATACAAAATAAATCCACGTCAATATCAGCATTTCTGAATATTACCGACATAGTCCAGGAGCAGGAGTTAGAAAGACAAATTCCACTTAAAATTACTTTAAACAATATAAAATGCCTGGGAATCTATTGCTGAGGCAAACATTATATGAATTATATGAACACAATTGCAAAACACTTTTCTCACAAATAAAGTCAGATCTCAACAACTGGGAAAATATCAGTTGCTCATGGGTAGGTCAACCTAATATAGTATAATGACAATTTTACCTAAATAAATGTATTTATTCAGTGCCATACTAATCAAACTACCAAATAATTATTTTATAGAATTAGAAAAATAATAACAAAATTCATCTTGAAAAACAAAATATCAAGAATATCAAGAGAACTAAAGAAAAAAATGTGAAGGAAAGAGGAACTACCAGATCTCAAACTGTACTATAAAGCAGCAATTATCAAAATAATCTGGTACTGGCTAAGAAATATAATGGTAGATCAATGGAGTAGATTAGATAATAGAGGCATAAATGACCTTAGCAACCTAGTGTTTGATAAACCCAAAGATCCTGGCTTTTGGAATAAGAACTTAATATTAACAAAAACTGCTAAGAAAATTGGAAAACAATATGTCAGGCGCTAGATATAGATCAATATCTCACTCCCTATACCAAGATAAGATCAAAATGGATATATGATTTAATTATAGAGAATGATATTGGAGTGGGACTCTATGCTTACCTGGTACCCTCAAATTATAAAAGTGCTGCAGGCAAAGTTGTAAACTGGGAAATTCCTTTGCTTCCTTACATGCTTCCTAATACTAACCCTAAACATCAATGACTCATGATCACACCCTGGATATCAAAGGGAAAGACCCTTGAAAGAATTGTCCCTCTTGGATTCTTCATTAGGTTTTGAGATGTACATAGATATACATATTTTGTTTATGTCTCAATATCCTTGATTGTAATCTCAGATATTTACTTACCCTGTAACCTATGCCCAGCCAAGACCTATGTCTTCAGGATATAAGACACCACTCTGACCCTGGTCAGGTGGCCAACCCCTCACTTCTGCCTGAATCAGTCACATAATCATCTACTGTAAATAGAGCATAAAAGACTCAGAACACATCCCCTCCAGGAGGCAGCTTTCCTCCAATGCTGTCCTTCTAGCCAAATTCAACAAGAATTCCAAATTAATAAATTTCTCTTTTTCTAAGCTAAGTTCTTACATTCTTGTATAGGGCACCCATCCCAAACCCCAGCGGCTAACCTCTAGCCCCCCACAACAGTACCATGACTATATTAATGGAGTACAGAATTACTTACTGGCAGATTTTTGAAGAAGGGAAGAATTTATGACCAAACAAGAGATAGAGAATATTATAAGATGTAAAATGAAAATTTTTGATCATATTAAATTTAAAAGTTTTGTACAAATAAAACTGATGTAATCAGGATTAGAAAGGAAACAACAAAATGGGGAAAAAACATTTTTATAACAAATGGTTCTGATAAAGGTCTAAATCAGTGGTTCCCAAACTTTTTTGGCCTACCACCCCCTTTCTAGAAAAAAATATTACTTAGAGCCCCCTGGAAATTATGAAACTATTTATTGAACTCAGAATAGAATGTAATACAAAAAAAAGTATGACCATCACCTCTCCCCTGGATTGCTGCAACACCCACCAGGGGGCGGTAGCACCCACTTTGGGAATCACTGGTCTAATTTCTCAAATTTATAGAGAACTAAGTCAAATTTATAAGAATACAAGCCATTCTCCAAATGGTCAAAGGTTATGAACAAGCAATTTTCAGATGAAGAAATAAAAGCCATCAATAATCACATGAAAAAATATTCTAAATCACTCTGGATTAGAGAAATGCAAATTTAAAAAATGCTATGGTACCACCTCACACTTATCAGATTGGCCAACATGGCAGAGTAAAGGAAAGTGGCAAATATTGGAGGGGATGTGCCAAAATTAGGACACTAATGCACTGTTGGTGGGGTTGTGAACTGATTTAGCCATTCTGCAGGGCAATTTTGAACAATCACAAAAGGGTTATAAAACCGTAATAATACCACTACTGGGTCTATATCCCTAAGGGATAATAAAAAAGGAGAAAGGACCTACTTATAAAAAAATATTTATAGCAGCTCTTTTTGTAGTGAAAAAGAATTGGAAATCAAGGGGATTTCCATCAATTTGGAAATATCTGAACAAATTGTGGTTTGTATTGGTGATGGAGTATTTTGTGGTATATGAAATAATAAGCAAAATGATTTCAGAAAAAGTTGGAAAGATCCATAGGAACTGATGGAGAGGGAAATAAATAGAATTGGGAGAACATTATACACAATAAAAGCAATATCAGATGATAATTATCTAACTTTGTCATTATAATTGCAATTTGGGTTTTATACATTTTTATGGTTTGTTCTTTCCATTAGTATTGCTTTAGTAACAACTTTGTATCACATTATGTAAGCCTTCCCATGATTCTCTGTATTTGTGTATATTTTTAATGGAACAGCAAAATTGCATTATTTCCATTTCTATACTGTGTTAAGTCATCCCCAAAATTAAAAACAACTACTTTGTATATTATTTTTTGCTAATATAAAAATACTGCTATAAAATTTTTGAATCATAATCATATATTCATATCATTTGTTCTAAGTAAAAATTCATCCAAAATTTACTCATTATAATTTATTACCATTTCTAATTATTTAATGTCTGTGCCCTCTTGAAGATCAGCAAAAGGAACCTTTGCATGAGTACATCAGTGCATTATTTTTTTACTATTCTTCTCTTAATTTATTACATTAAAACTCATTCATATACTTGTTCAACAGAAAGTGGATGGGCCCATCGCTTTCAAGGTTTTTTCTCCTATAATAAATGAGTGGTAAGATATAATTCAATACTATTTAAGAATGAGAATTTGGGGCGATGCATTAGTAATTTTCAACCAAATAAATTTAGAAGTTACAAAAAGCAGCAGAACATAGCAAATAAAGCAGTGACCTTGAAAGGAGTAAGACTTAGTTTCAAAAATTACCTTTGGCACACACTGGCTAAGTGACATTGAGCAAATCACTTAACCTCTCATTCAGGAAGTTGTAAAAGAGTCGCAAATGTATGTTGATATAAGGAATTTCCTCATGACTTCCCCTATGGCAATTAAATCACATGTCTAAGCAAAGAATAGCAACAATTTCCCTAACATACCCAAATAGGTTTATGGGTTCACATTTGTTATTACTATTTCTCATAATCTCTTCAGTCTCTTATGCATACAATATCCTGCCTCTACTAGTTATCTAAACACCTACTGTGTGGGTACAGATTTTTCTCTTGCCTCATTCTTATTTTTTATTAGCATAAACCTTGTCTCAAGGTGCAAGGAGTCACAGAGGAATTTGTGATACCAACATAGATAAGTTGTTTGGGGGGAATGGGGGGAAGCTCACTTCCTTGGCTATGAGAGAAGACATTTGGAATGTTTATCTACCTATCTACTTACCTATCTGTCTTTCTGTCTGTCTATCTAATCTATCTATCTATCTGTCTGTCTGTCTGTCTGTCTGTCATCTATCTATAAATGAATTTTGAATTGCATAGATTTTTGAGTAGCAACTTCTGTGACCATATGAACTGATCCATATCCAGTAAAAAATCTCTGCTACAAAATGCTTGGTGCAGTAACACAGTCTTTCCCTGAAGTCTTTACAGGAAGAAGAACCCACTACTTCTATGTAAGCCTATTTTTAAGGTTTTTTTTTTTCATTCAGAGAAATCTATTTTCTCTCCCTCCTGTCTCCCACACTACTAGAAAAGAAAGAAGAAAAAAATCTTTGTAACTAATATACGTAAACAAGCAAATAAATCCCTTTATTAGCTGTATTTTTTTTCAGTCATTACGTTGATCATAGGTCTTTATAGTTTTCAAAGTTCTTTGTCTTCACTGTGTTTATACTACATAAATTATTTGTTTTGCTTATATCATTATTAATCAGTATGTCTTCAGAATTACTCATTTTTTTTTAAACCCTTGTACTTCGGTGTATTGTCTCATAGGTGGAAGATTGGTAAGGGTGGGCAATGGGGGTCAAGTGACTTGCCCAGGATCACACAGCTGGGAAGTGGCTGAGGCCGGGTTTGAACCCAGGACCTCCTGTCTCTAGGCCCGACTCCCACTCCACTGAGCTACCCAGCTGCCCCCAGAATTACTGATTTTTATAATATCATTATAGTATTTTAATTTTCTTGGTTCTGATTATTTTACTCTGCATCCATTCATACAAGTCTTTACATGATTCTGAAATCTGTTTGCTTATTTCTTATAATAAAAAAAAGTACTGCACCATAATTTGTTCTATTTAAAAGCTATAAGTATTGGGAAATTTACCTTGATACCAAATTTAAATTTGCCTCTATGTTGCTCTTATCTTATTCCTAGTTCTGCCTTCTAACAAGAGATCTAACAGGCTTTACCTATCTTTCATATGATAGCCTTTCAAGTAGCCGTCACCCTTTATACTCCTACCCCAAGTCTACACCCTCTGGTTTCACCAGTTGAATTTCATATTACATAGAATTGTGATGAAATATGTAGGATTATAAAGGAAACCAATTTTATGGTGAAGTGTAGTTATATATGCATATATTTAATTGTTAGAATTCAAGTTAATAATTTGTAGAGATTTTTTAGTTTAGGCCTTCTGATTTATAGATGAGAAAACTGGCAACCAGAGAAGTTGAAATTTGTCAAAGGTTATACAATTGATAAAGCTGCTATTTGAATCGAAGCTTCACTCTATCGTTTTCTTTACAATGCACTATGCAATCTCTGCAAATATATGCCCTTTCAGTAACTCAAATTTCAAAAATCCCAAATTAAAATTATTACCTCCACCATTTTCTATATACATCCTTTCTCCAAATTTTCCTGTTTCCATTGAGGGCATCATCAAACTTCCCTTCACCTTGCTTTGAAACTTCAGTGTTGTTCTTTAAACTTCCTTTTCCCTTAAAGCTCATATCCGATCACTTGTGAAACCTCATTTATTCTACTACAACTTCACATCTTCCATTCACATTCTTTCTATTTACATAGCCTTAACCTTAGTTCAGATCACCATCTCCTCCCATGTCAATCACTGAAATAGTCTTCTATTTTGGCTGTCTATCTCTACTCCCTATTCTGTCATATCCATCTTCTACTTAGATGCCAAAATGGTCTTTCTAAGGCACAAGTCTAACAATGTTACTTCCTTACTCTAAAATGATCTGGGAGGCAACTCAAAGGGAAGATGGGTCACTGGAATTGGAGCATCAGATACCTGGGTTCAATTCTTGACTGAGTCATTTATAAGTTGTGTTATCCTATACATGTCTTTAACTACTTTGTGTTTCACTTCACTCATCTGAAAATGAAGACATTTGTCTTGATGATCTCTAAGTTCCCTTATAACTCTAAATGTATAATGCTCTGCCTGTAGGTCTCTACATAAAATAAAATATAAATTCATCTGCCTGACATTTAAGGTCTTCCACAATATATTCACAATATACCTTTTTGACCTTATTTCACATTACATTTCAAACACTTATTGTTCCAAGCAAATTGTATTACTTTCTGTTCTCCAAACAAGACGTTCTCTATCCAAGTCTAGAGCTATTTCTAAGATGCCACAATTTATTGCATATAACCTTGTCTGGTGTTAATGGTTTTGTGTGGTTTTTTTAACCTTCTGAAACAAATCAAACAATGAGCCATTTTCTTGTTCTACCATCAATTGTCAGGGACACAATTCAATTTAGCAAACATTTGCTAAACATTCACTGTGAGCAGTACATTTTACTGTGAATAGGGACAAGGAATTGTGGAAAATATCAGAACCCAAACTATAGGTAATGAAGTTGCTTCAGGTCTTAAGAGAGGCAGCACTGCCAGATATGAATGTGGGAAGTACTTAGCATGGTCAATGAGACAGTCTTCCTCATTAATTTCACTGAATATGGTATGAGTTTGTGGACCTCTGATAATTATACTGAGATATTTGCCATTTCTTGACTTCCTACAGAGGAGGGCATCAGGAAGATGATGAGGAGGTACCTGAGAGGAGGCAAAGGACTACATACTCACCATAATGTATGTAAGGTTTTTCTGGGCTGTCATAAACCATTATGAGGTCCTGGAAGCTCATGATAATTTAATAATGATTGTCCAACTACCAAAAAAGGGAACTGGATTCAAAGTTTTATAGTAGGAGAGGATTTCAGAGATCACCTATTAAAACTCCTCATTTTACCAATGAGGAAATTAAATCTGAGTTAAATGGTTTTTCCAAGATCATATAATAAGTGGTAGCTCTAGAATTTGAACTCAAATTTGGCATTCCAAATTCAATAATCTTGCTGATACACTGCACTATCCAAACTGTTCTTCTATCTTCTTGTTTTTTCTTCCTACTTTTTTGGATACTGTGGTAAATGAATTTCAGACCATTTATATATAGGAGCACAGATTGGGAGCTGATAGGATCTTTTATTGTAGTTGTTCAGTAGTTTTTCAGTTGTGTCAGACTCTTTATGATCCCATTTGGGGATTCCTTGGCAAAGATATGGCACTGGTTTACCATTTCCTTCTCCAGCTTATTTTACAGAGGAGGAACAGAAGCAAACAGGGTTAAGTGACTTGCCAAGGTCACATAGCTAGTAAGAGTCTGAAGCCAGATGTGAACTCAAGAAAATGAGTCTTTCTGACTCTAGGATCAGCATTGTATGCACTGTGGCTGTGGAAGGCCTATTGGAGAAATGGGGTCTGGATAGGGCCTGTTATCTGGATTCCCTATGTGACCAATCCAGGCTGGGGCAGTCTTTGTGTTTGGTCCTGGTAACCTGAGCCCTGAAAAGCTCTGGTACCAGCAGGCTGGTTAATCCAAAAACAACTTGACCCCTCCAGGAGGCTATTGGAAGTCATTTAGAGAAATAGTCTGTAATAGATATTTTATTTGGATCCCATTACAAAATCATCGGCAAGTAAAACTGTGTGTATGATTTTTTCTGCACTGCATGTCAGGACGCAGACAGAATGGGTTATCTAAGGTAAAAATCTGAGACTCCTCTTTTGACTCCTTTTCAAATCCCCACCTTTTCTTAATATTCTTATTGGAAAGCTTTGAGTCCTTAGCAGACCAGTCGCTGCTGAGCTAACAATTTCTCTCCTTGATAATTAAAAAGCCTAAACTCCAAAAACTATATTACTTAGGTAATCAAGGCTGGAGACAGACAAAGCTAGACAAGACCTTATCTGACCAGGTGCAACCCTGTAAATGAAGAGTACAGGACTCAATTAGTAAAAATCTCTATGAAATATATTTCTGCTCCCAGAATTAACCTCCTACTAATTGGTGGTTGGAATTCGGCCTTGGACCCTGTTCTATCTTTACTTTGAAGCCTCCAAGGATTTTCTTTTGTGTGATTTGTAACCTCTACCAGCTGTAAGTTTTTCTTTGTGTTCTTTGTGTGAAAATAGTATATATTAAACTCAAGACTCCATGGAGTTGGAGCAGTTATGAGCTAAACATTTAGTCTGACTGTTCTCATTCAATCTGATGACACTAAATGCCACCCAGGACCCCCAAAAATATAGAGCTGGATCTCTATATGTGGCATCTAGCTGCCCAGGATAAGAACTTGGAGGTCGTCTAATATAACCTCTTCATTTTACAAATGAAGAAATTGAGGTCCAGAAGTTAAATGACTTGCTTATTTTATCAGAGGTGATATTTGAACTAAGGTAGTCTAACTTCAAATCCAGGGTCCTTCCCACTCTATTTTCTCCTAAAATTGTCTCTTTTCCTCATATATAAGGCTGATAGAGTGGTAAATGCCACTCCTATTATACTTAATGTTCATTTATCCTTGTTAAAATAATATCCCTTTAGGCCAGTTCTTTTATACATGCCTTAATGCCTAACAATTCATTCATTCATTCATTCATTCATTTGTGATTCAACAAAATATACACATTCAAAATTGATTCATGCACATGTGCCAGGGACATATGGGTATTTAATATATCCTACTTGATGGAGATTAACCAACATGATTTCAGTCCTTTCATTAAATGATCATAACCAAAGAACCTCAGGTCTTAACTTGATCTCATCACTTATGCTATAAATAAAGGAGAGGGTAAATTGGATACTACCACTCTTAAATGGGTGACAGCAGTGGTAGTTCAGATATGTGGCTAGAGCAAGATCACCTGAGTCTTGCCACCTAGCTAGATGTTGTAACACCTCCCTCCTTTTTAACAGTGCCCAGGCAGGATTCTTCAGGTCAGTGGATGGGTATCCCTTTCAGGTCCCACTTGGGGTTGATTAATGGTGAATATTGGGCTCTATCAGCCCTGGACACGTTTATCTGACTGCATTTGCTCCCTTCCCAGAGAAGTGATGAAACAACCACTCCAGGAAGGTACTTTAAGAGTTTTATATATATTAGGCAAGGAAGGAATGTTTTGGAAATGGGAAGAGGAATAGGAAACCCTAAACTAATCTTTGATAATATTAATCCCTCAGGACTGTAGGCAGATGAGTGATTCTGACTTGTTCTAACTTCTCTGGCTCAGCCTGGCCACAGCCAAACCAGAGCAAGCAAGCTGTTGTATGATGTCTCTCAGCTTCTTCTTCTTGCCAGATGTTATGCCTTTCACAGCCTTTAGGAACCACCCTTTCCACCCTCTTCTTCTTCTGCCCACTTCTCGGATCCCTCCTGGGCCCCAGGATATCTAGATACCTAAAGATGATTTGAATTCCTAAATATCTAGGGGACAGAAGAATAGGAGGATTCACAGTCTGGATACAGGTTGGCAAATGTCAATGAGGCTCAGACAGGAGTTCTTGCAAGGTTGAGCCAAGCAAGCCTCAGATCCCAATAGACCAGGGTCTACAGATCCCAGGTCCAAAGGAAAGGGAAAAGGAAAACCCCCTGTCAGGGGCTGCCAGGGTATCTATACCCCCCTGGCCAACTGCTTTCTCTCCTGTCCTTATGGCCTATGGGAACATTCTGAGGTCCAAAGGTTAATCTGTTAATCAACAGTGAGACTCTCAGCTCCCAGAGTTTCAATATGACAATTATTTATTATAAGCTATATATCAGAGTAGCAATTGTAATTTGCCCTAGGTAAATTATAACAAGTCAGTGTGCATGCATCATCAAAAGTACTTTTTAAATTTTCTTGTCCTGATAGATCATTACCATTGTAATTATATCAACTTTTCTTACTACTCAACCCTATACAGGAAAACTTCTTTGGTTTTAAAATAAACATTGGCAAGTTGTTGAATTTAACATTGATGTTGGAGAAAAGACAAGAATGAAACAAGAACTGGATTTCTTAAAACATTGATATAGTGGGAGGAACACTGAAGTAGAAGTCGAAGATTAAGTTTGAATAAGAGACCTTCCATTTATATCTGTGAGATTTTATGCAATAGCCTTTCTGATTCTTAGCTTCCAAAAGTATAAAATGAGGTTAAGCTATTTAACTTCTAGTATCCTTTCCATTGCTAAATCAGTAATTCAAATTTGGAGTCAGTATTTTTCAGAGAATTAATTTGAAAGATCTATATCCCTTGCACAAAATAAAATTTAAATTTCTTTAATCATATAATCACCTGTTTATTCAATAAATGTTTATTGAGCTCTCACTATGAGCACAGCCTCATGAAACTAAAGAGTACACAGGCATGTGCAAGTCACAGTCTCTCTTTAAGTGCTTGCAGGTTTATAGTTTAATTGAGGAGGTAAGGTTGGTACTCTAGTAATGACAACATATGGCAGCATTTGATTGTAATTTTTACATGAGTGGCTCAAAGTACTAAAGGAACTCAGAGAAAAGAGATATCAGAATTTCCTGAATCTCCTGAATTTCAGTCTGCCCTTTCCATTATGTCCCTTAATGCCTTCTCTCCAATAGCTGCTAACCACGTGCTTTCTTTATATTTCTATTGATATTCTTTACCCTTATATCAAGTTCTAGATAGGAGGAGTGGATGTTTACCCAAAGAATTTTTTGACACCCTGGTTTTGAAAATTTGGGAGTCCTCGAACTAATTTTGAGGTCCCTGATGTAAACTTCCTATGGACATTTAGGGCTCTTTCAAACTACATTTCCCATGATTCCTCTTGCATAATCACATAGACAGGAAGTATAATAACATAGAGAGAAGAATAAAAAAGAAGTGCCTGGAAGGGCACTCTCTCTTTCCCAGCTGAAGCAGCATAGTGGAAGAGGTAATGGTGGGTTTTTCAAACTGACAATCTTAACAGGCACGTGGCTTCATTTTTCTAATGGCTTCCAATAAATCCTTTAAAACCATATTTTTAAATCTATCCTTTTATATCCATTTTATTTCTTACAGATGACTATCTGAGGGTGAATCCTCTGAGAATAATCTGAGGATGAATAGTGGACAATAATAACCAATCAAACTCATTCCTTAATGTTTAACATACCATATCACATTCACTCCATTCCAGGGATTCTGAATTCTCATTTATCATTGAATAAATTTCATTCTTCATACTATTGATTTCTCCCTTATTTTCATCCCCTTCAACCCAACACATCCAACTTCCCACTCTAAAGCAGCCTACTCCAAGGTTAACAGACTGGATTTCATTTTAAATATTTCCTTACTTTCTCCTTCTATCTTCTTTCACTCACTGATAGTTGGCTTCCTCCTGTTGACAGAGCTTCTTTGACTACTTTTTCTCACACTGTTCATGGATTGCAAGTTGCTCACTGCCACTTTCAGGTTCTCTCTCTACCTCCACCAGGAATTTCTCCTCTGAAGTTCATTCAAAACATGTTTACCATCCAATAAAGATTCTGGTAATTGTTATCCACAGGCTTTCAGGGCATTTCTCCTTCCTTCTTCAATGAGTTTAGTGCCTGATTTACTGTCTTCCATTCCTCTTCAGTTCCTGCCCTTATAAAATGAGAATTAATATTAATATTCCCTCAAGTGCCCTATGCCTAACCTCCTAATTTTCAACTTATTCATTTCCCCAAATATATTTTTTGCCTCTTCTCAACTATACATGGTAATGATGAGATCTTTGATCTTTCAAACATCTACATCCATGTTTATGAAAACAGAAATTACTTTATCTGATCATGATTTGTCATCATTCCTCTTTGATGTCTACCTTTTAAATCTAAACCCTATTCTTCATTCTCATCAGAACCTCTAATTTCTTTATTCTTCAGTTCTTTCCCAGGCTACCACCCTACTCTGGATACATTTTTTTCTCTTTCCTTCCTAATCTTGACCCCTATATAAACCAATATAACTGCATATCAACTTCTCTTTAATTCCCTTGCCATTTTATCCTATAGAAGATATTAATTAACCTGTTTAACTCTAGCTTTGGATTACTCCCAACATCTACATTACTTTTACACGTGAGCTGCTTAAAAAAACTGGAGAAAATCACCAAATTGTGATGACTCAGTCCACTATAATTTATATTACTTGACTCCAGTTGGGTCCTTATCACTTAAAGACAATCTCCATACTGTTTATACCTTTCTAATTGACTCACTCTCCTACTGAAGATAGTGGCTTTTCTAAACCTTTTTGTCCCTACTTAAACCTCCTCAAAATCCTGCCCCATAGCCTATCTACTGACAAATCTGTCTCATATTTTATGAAAAAAACCAAATCCATTTTCCAAAAGCTCTCTCTTCTCTCTGCCTCCATATCTCATATCACTCAAATGTTTTGTGCCACTATCTCTACCATTACTTTTGTTTCACTTGAAGAGGTAGTCTTTCTCCTTGCCAAATTATATGCCTCTACATATACAACTGATCCTATTACATATCATCTTCCCTAGCATATTGTCCCCTCTATTATCTCACACTATCACTTGTCTTCAATATGACGGTGTCTACTTATTGTTTCCCTACTGCATCAAAAAATGTTCATGTCTCCCTCATCCTCAAAAAATTCTCACAATCTGTTTATTCCCACTGTTATTTCATATATCTTTTTTCCTTTTGTGGATAAACTCCTTTGAAAGAGCATCTTTCAACTTCTACTTCTTTTCTTCTAATTCTCTTCCTAACTCTCTGCAGTCTAGTTCTGAATCTCATCATTCAACTAAAATTACTCTCTTCAGAGTTATAATTGATCTCTTGATTGATAAGTCTACTAGCCCTTTCTCAATACTTTGTGATGACTTTGACACTATCATTTATCCTCTTGATAACTCTCTTTTCTCTTAGATTTTTGTGACACTACTTTCTCCTTGTTCTCTTCCCAGTTTTCCTACCTGTACGATCATTAATCTCTGACTCACTTGCTGCTAACATTAGGGTTCCCTAAGACTCTGTATTGGTGGAGCTAGGTGGTACAGTAGATAGAACTGGGTTTGGAATCAGGAAAACTCATCTTTCTGAGTTTAAATCTGGCCTCAGATACTTATTAGCTAAGCAAATCACTTAACTGTATTTGCCTTAGTTCCTCATCTGTAAAATAAACTGGAGGAGGAAGTAGAAAACCTCTCCGGTATCTTTGCCAAGAAAACCCCAAATGGAGTCATGAAGAGTAGGTTAGGATTGAAATGATTGAAAATCAGAAAGGCTTGGTCCTGAGTTATCTTCTCTCCTTCCTTTGAACAATTTAACTTGGTAATCTCATTAGCTCTCATGGTTTTAATTATCATCTCAATGAATAAGACTTAGATCTACTTGTCAATCCCCAATTCTCTCTTATATTCTCACATTTTTTATCATATCACCTGACTCATATCTACAACTGACTTTTAGACATTTTGAATTTAGCATGCCTCAAGCTGAACTGCTTATCTTCCATAACCCCCTCTCCTCCTGACTTCTCTATTACTCTCAAGGGAACCAGTGTTCTTTCAGTTTACTTCTTTGGTCATTGTTACTTCTGTTTGACTAGACTTCAATAAAAACAACCAGAGGGTGAAATTTACATTTTGAGAGGGATCAATAGAAGATAATACATGAATAAATCCATATTAATTAATCTTTCCCAGACTACTGGAAAGATGGCAGCTTAGACTGAAGGAATCCAATCTTAAAACCTCCCCACCCTTACACACCTAGATAAAAAACAATGTGCTTCAAGAAGAAAGAGGACCAAATCTAATAACAGGACAGAGCAGGGGGAACCCTACTGCAGCATAACTAAAAAGGTACACCAAGAAAAAGGCTTCAATTCTTGAACTGTTGGGTCTGATGGTGTAGAAGGGGAATCCCAGGATCCCAGGATGCCTCCCCAATGTGCTGTGTGGTGTCTCCAGCAGCCTGGGAAATCTCAGGGCCAGTGGGTACACTGGTCAGGAGGGATGCCCATTATCACCTCTATTATTTAACATTGTACTAGAAACACTAGCAGTAGCAATTAGAGAAGAAAAAGAAATTGAAGGTATTAAAATAGGCAATGAGGAGACTAAGCTATCACTCTTTGCAGATGATGTGATGGTATACTTAAAGAATCCTAGAGAATCAATTAAAAAGCTAGTAGAAATAATCAACAACTTTAGCAACGTTGCAGGATACAAAAATAAATGCACATAAATCATCAGCATTTCCATATATTTCCAACACATCACAGCAGCAAGAGGTAGAAAGAGAAACACCATTCAAAATCACTCTAGACAATATAAAATACTTAGGAATCTATCTACCAAAACAAACACAGGAATTATACGAACATAACTTCAAAATACTTTCCAAACAATTAAAACTAGATCTAAACAATTGGAAAAACATTGATTGCTCATGGGTAGGATGAGCTAACATAATAAAAATGACCATTCTACCCAAATTAATTTACCTATTTAGTGCCATACCTATCAAACTACCAAAAAACTTTTTTACTGAATTAGAAAAAAATTATAACAAAGTTTATTTGAAAGAACAAAAGATGAAGAATATCAAGGGAAATAATGAAAAAAAAAAAACAAAACACGTGAAGGAAGGTGGCCTAGCAGTACCACTTCTTAAAACTCTACTCTAAAGCAGTGGCCATCAAAACAATATGGTACTGGCTAAGAGATAGAAGGGATATAGTGATATATAGGGATATAGAAGTAGAATAGACTTGGGGTAAGTGACGTCAGCAAAACTGTGTATGATAAACTCAAAAAGCCCAACTTTGGGGACAAAAACTGCTGGGAAAATTGGAAAACAATATGGGAGAGACTAGATTTAGATCAACATCTCACACCCTACACCAAGATAAATTCAGAATGGGTGAAAGAATTGAATATAAAGAAGGAAACTGTAAGTAAATTAGGTGAACACAGAATAGTATACTTGTTAGATCTCTGGGAAAGGAATGATTTTAAAACCAAGCAAGAGTTAGAAAAAATTACAAAATCTAAAATAAATAATTTTGATTATATTAAACTAAAAAGGTTTTGTACAAACAAAAACAATGCAACCAAAATCAGAAGGGAAACAAAAAATTCTGACAGAGGTCTAATTACTCAAATATACAAGTTGCTAAATTAATTGTATAAAAAATCAAGCTATTCCCCAATTGATAAATGGGCAAAGGACATGAATAGGCAATTTTCAGAGAAGAAATCAAAAGTATCAATAAGCACATGAGAAGTGTTCTAAATCTCTAATAATTAGAGAAATGCAAATCAAAACAACTCTGAGCTACCACCTCAAACCTAGCAGATTGGCTAAAATGATAGCAGGGGACAGTAATGAATGTTGGAGGGGATGTGGCAAAATTGGGATATTAATGCACTGCTGGTGGAGTTGTGAACTGCTCCAACCATTATGGATGGCAATTTGGAACTATGCCCAAAGAGCGATAAAAGAATGCCTGCCCTTTGATCCAACCATACCATTGCTGGGTTTGTACCCCAAAGAGATCATAGATAAACAGACTTGTATAAAAATATTTATAGCTACTCTCTTTGTGGTGGCAAAAAACTGGAAAGCAAGGGTATACCCTTCAACAGGGGAATGGCTGAACAAATTGTGGTATATGTTGATGATGGAATTTATTGTGCTCAAAGGAATAATAAAGTGGAAGAATTCCATGTGAACTGGAAACACCTCCAGGAATTGATGCAGAGCGAAAGGAGCAGATCCAGAAGAACATTGTACACAGAGACTGATACACTGTGGTAAAATTGAATGTAATGGACATCTGTACTAGCAGCAATGCAATGACCCAAGACAATTCTGAGGGATTTATGGAAAAGAATGCTACCCATGTTCAGAAGAAGAACTACAGGAGTGGAAACACAGAAGAAAAACAATTGGTTGAACACTTGGGTTGATGAGGACATGATTGGGGATGTAGACCTGAAAAGACCACACCAATGTAACTATCAATAATATGTAAATAAGTCTTGACTGACCACACATGTTAAAACCAGTGGAAATGTGAGTTAGCTACGGGAGGGGTGGGAGGCGGTAATGTTTGAGGGGGTGAAGGGTAAAGTAAAAACATGAATTATGTAACCATGGAAAATTTTTCTAAAAATTAAAAATTAAAAAAAAATTTAATCTTTCCTATGGACAAAGGGGAAAGACTGAAGGCAGTTCCTATAGGAACATATTTTGATAATATAGGTAAAAATTGATACAAACTGAAATGGGGTTTGTGAATATATAAAAAAGAAGACAATTAATTGCAACAAAAGTTGGGAAGGGAGGACTTGTGGAACTTTGAGATTGATTGAATGTGAGCTTAGAAGAAGAGTCAATAATCACTCCAATCACTCCAACACTGAACCTGAGTGACTAGAAAGACTGTGGTGCTAAAACAGAAAGGGAAGCATTTAAAGAAGAG
Source organism: Gracilinanus agilis (assembly GCF_016433145.1). Classification (NCBI taxonomy): domain Eukaryota; kingdom Metazoa; phylum Chordata; class Mammalia; order Didelphimorphia; family Didelphidae; genus Gracilinanus; species Gracilinanus agilis. The sequence continues at coordinate 469,551,842 of NC_058132.1, read as the reverse complement.
AGAAATTTTGAGTTTCTATTTTCACTGTGTTAAGTTTGGGATATTTATTGCAGTCCAGTTGGAGGTGTTCAGTATGCCTTTCACATGGCAATATTAGAGTTTATGAGAAAAAAGTCTCATAATTGAGAAGAGCTTGTGGGAGCAAAGACAGATAGATCATCGAGATAAATTAGGATAAACCTTGATCATTACTTAGTGGGAGAGATTTTGTTTCTGTTTTTTGGTTGAGACTGGACCAGTACTTTAGGAAGTCTAGTTTGATGGCATTATGCAGGATGGATTGAAGAAGAGGCTGAAGGCAAAGAAGGAGGCTGAGAATATAATTTACTAACAGTAAAACATTACTATTTTTTACTGTTGTTTTTTTCTTTTTTAGAACCCAAGAAGGCTAGAATCAGGCCACAAATGTTGTACACAAAAGTAGAAATCGGGTAAAAATCAAATTGCATTGATGCTTGTTCCAAGTAAGTCTTCCTGATGTAATGAAATTGCCTCCTAAAACTGTTAGAAACTGACTAGACTAATCGGGGTATTCTTTTTCTTAGAAATTATTTTATTACCTTATCCATATATACTGAGCTGACCTCATGAGAATTAGAATAAATTGTTGACTGCACAGTATTATTTGAGAGTTGCTAGTTAGGACCTCATTCTCCCTATTATAGTGTTAGAAATTATAGCATTTCTTGTTAAAACTATCCCTTCTCTAAAAAACTCTTAAAATGTGAATACCTTTGGGAGAAATCTCCCTTTAAACTGCATTTATACCACTGTGTGAATTATTTTATCAGACTACTTTCTTTGTCTATAGAAGGGCTCCAGACAACATTAGGTTTCTAGATAAGAAGGGTTTGCCTATTTCACAATTTTGCATAAGACTGACTCTGACTGCCATCATCTGACTGAGATCAACTGACTGAGTTGAATGCTAATCACCCATAAGTCCATAAGGGGTTGAAGAGTAGCCTTACTACCATATTTTAAAATTTAATTTAATTTTTATATTTAATTTTAAATTATTTTTAATTTTATTAATTAATTATGAACAGTTTTCCATGGTTACATGATTCATATTCTTTTCCTCCTCCCACTTCCCCATCCATGGCCAACATGCAATTCCACTGGGTTTTTACATGTGTTATTGATCAAGATCCATTTCCATATTATTGATATTTGCACTAGGGTGATCACTTAAGAGTCTACATCCCCAACTGACCCATGTGGTCAAGCAGTTGTTTTTCTTTGTGTTTCTACTCCCGCAGTTCTTTCTTTGGATGTGGATAGCTTTCTTTCTCATAGGTCCCTCAGAATTGTCCTGGGACATTGCATTGCCACTGCACCATATTTTTAAAAGTAAGGGCTAACCAGGGGAGCCTTAAAAATTTGAGGAATTCTGTAATCAACCTTTTGAGATTATAAGGTGTGAACCATCCTTGGGAGGCAATCAAAGGAAAATATATAATAAATGTAATGTGACCAAATCTAGTGGTACCATACCGATTTATTGAGTTTTGCAGACTGGGGCTACTTTCTGCTTGGCTGAGTGAGAACCATCTCACTCTCTGTGCTCTATAAAAATGAGTTGCTCAGTTCAGTCTCTCTCTTTCACTCTCTTGAGAATTTTCTCTGTTTTTTTCTTCTCCTTCTGCCTTCTTCCAGAGGGTAGCAGAAATGGAAAGCCCTAAAATTCATTTGAATTGTCTTACTTACAGAGGAAGGCCATCGAGTTTCTTGGTCAGTGTGGGTCTAACAGAAAAGGTCTGCTCCTCAGGAGCCCCCAAATACTTGTAACTTTTCTCCCACAGTTTTCTGCCTACTGACTATTCCACTCACTGGAATATAAAGTCTTGGTCCAGCAAGCAGGCAAGGCCAAAGGCCCTGCCTCAGGATCTGGCACCCATGGATTTTGGTAGCAGCTCCATAGCTCCTTAGTTTTTGGTGAATGGGGCTCTCTGGAGCTGAAACTGCAGTCAGCACAGTGGGCACTGTTTCTCCCATGGACATGTGCCTGCCCATTCTAGCAGGAGGAAAGCTCCTGGGTCTGCAGTTTGTTGAATCTGCATTGTTTGCTCAGGGGTGTTTATGCTATTTGGTAGGATGGAGGCCAGGGAAGTCAGAGACCTTCCTCCCTAGTTGTTCTTGGCTGTTTAGCTTCACCCTTGACTCATCTATTTTTGCTGCTTTTTTGCACTGTTTTTATGGAGTTGTTTTTGATTTTTTATCAGAGGTATTAGAGGGTAAAGAAACCTCATATCTTATTCCACCATTGAAAATCTTTATTAAAAATGAAAAGTAAGAATAAGTCATAGATCTTCTTTAGCTCCATAAGTTGTAAAAAATTCATGTTATACTTAAAATCAAGTTGTTGATATATACTTCTATATTACCCTATACTGTTTCTTTTTGAACTAGAGCCAGGAGTCACTGAAACCAATATTTGAAGAAAAAAATTCTCAAATATTAATACTCATAATGAAGCAATTGAAGCGATATTTTCTTTAGTCAAAATATAGTGGATTTCTGGTTTATTTTTTAAATCAGCAACTGTTAAAAGTGATATTTAAGCATCTGTTTTGCAATAATGGGTAATGACAAAAGTGATTAATTACACAAAGGAAATTTTCATAAGCAGCATATCATGAAAACAATGCTACACTTCAATTCAAATTGAATTCAAGTTACAAAACTAGCTAACCTGTGATTCTGACTTTAAATGTTGAAGAAAATTGGAGAAATTAATTCTTAATTATTTCTCAAATATTATTTCAATGTCAAAAAGTTCCTAAAGAGATTTGTCCTTTTTTATTTTTGTAGATATTAGAAATTCTCACTCAATTGTGTTTCATTATTATTATTTTCTTTCATTGTGTTTTGTTGTGTTGTATTATGTTATGAAAGCTAGGAAGGAAAGTGTAGGATGGGAAACTAAAAGATAGGAAGGAAAGTGTAGGATGGGAAATAGCTATTGAAGTGAATAGTGGTGACTTAGAAAAGATTTGCATTTTCTAATAATCCTCAGTAATATAAATGAAGAATTTGCTTGAAAAGAGGAAAGGAGCTAAGTTCAATTTGGCTGTTTATAAATTTAATTTAGCCCTAGTCTTGGAAAGTATCACTATCTGGACGCAAGTCTATCACTGATTGGTATAAAATAGAGAACCTAAAATCAATGTTGACATTTTCCCAGCCCGAAGCAGTCAGTAGGCTGCTTTCCTTAATTGGCTGCCCAACTCCTGCTTTTCCAATAGAAGTTATATTGCTCAGAGAATTGCATAAATGCCCTTCTACTTTCTTATACCTGGATGACCTACAGGGGAAAGGTTAGATATTTTCACCCTACCCCTCTCTTGTTTTCTAGGTTGCTAGAGGTGAAAAAAAACTTCCTGAAACAAATAACACTATTTTTTAGGAAAAGCAAGATGCTAGTAATCTCAATGTACTAATTTGAAAATCTTGTTTAGGTTTCAGAAAATGCTATCCAGACACAGCTGTGTGTGCTATGTAAAACCTGTTGAGCTTTATTAATGGTGACAGCCATAGCTATAGTAAAGAGCATGCAAGCAAAATTTAATTATCCCCATTATAATGACAGGATTGAAATCAGAGAATAGAATTTGTTTTCTAATCTATTTATGCCAAAATGCTAGATACAAATCTGAGTTGTCCTTTCTCTTTCTCATGAAGATGCTCTAGGAAACCATATATAATTTGTGCTTATATTCTTTAATGAGGGCTTAGACATAGTATAATAAAATCATAGAAATGAAGGCAAATGAAAATTAATTACTCCTAACAGTTAAAGACTAAAATAAAGGTCTAAAAGAATTTGTTAAAAACCTTTTTAGAGTAATTGGAACAAAAATGCACATCTTTTCTACTGACTTTTACAGGATGGGAAAAAATCATAAAAAAACTTTCATGAATATTGCTGCTTTTAATTGTCAAAGAAAATTTAACAATGAACTTTTTCACAGAGTGAATAGATGCTTAAATAATCTGTTTTTTAGTATTCTGCAATCTTTACCATGTTAGATGTATGCTTTTAAGAAGTATGCATAATTATTAAACAAATTATATTTATACATCTCTATACATATCATTTCTATATGATTCAAAAGAAAGAGGCTAATTATTTCTAGCAGTGTAAAATGAATAGCTTCATAATTAGCTTCAGGGCATTGAATCAGAAAAGAAAAAGAAAGCTGATATTAAAAGGCTACAATAAGAAAAAAATCATATCAGACTTTTTAGATTTTATTTTAAGGAAAATTTCAAAGCACTCAACCTATTTCTCCCAGAATAATAGCTAATTATTGGGAGTAATAGTATACTCTTGAATTTTGTAATACCTTTCAGGCTGCTAGGAGATTAGGATCACTGATATACCAGCCACATGCCCTCTATCCTGCATAATCATTGGGCAGTGAAGGTACTTGTAGCCAAAGCACATATTTCACAAGTAGGATCAATTTTAGAGTGTTGAATTTTATTTAGTGATTGAATGGAATTCTGAATCATCTAATCTAAAGCTTCCTTTTATAGATGGAGAATTGAGGTTTGGAAATGTTAATCGACTTGCCAAGATCAAATAGATACTAAGTTGCAGTGATATGATTCAAACTCAGGTCCTGAGACTCCAAGTTCAGTCTCCTTTCCTTTGTATCTGGTGACTTTCTATCTTTGGGTATTCTTGGGGTAAGGAATAGCTGGATTATTTATATCCTAGCTGTGTCTTTCAATTGTTGTTGCAATGCTCTGGGCTGGATGGAATGAGGGGCAATTCTGGTAGTCCCAGGGCCTGATTTCCTTTTACTTTAATCCTGCATTATGGACATTGTTGAAAATTCAGGGGAAGATGGAAGGCCCAATATTCTCAAAAAAAAAAAACAGTTTGGAAGTCAGTACTAAAGTGTAAGTTGGATTTGGAGTGGGCTCATGACAAAAATGAAGGGAATACTAAATTACTAAATCCAGATATTCAAAGGAATCCAGAGAATGAATTTGTCCATTGATATATTTTTATATAGTTATTTCTGTCTTACCTAAGAGCTAACATTGCCTTCCATTTGGAGAATTCACAATGGAGTGGGTATTATAGAGAATTCTAGCAGTAATGTGGTTCTATGCTAAAGTGGTAAGAAAAAAAGTTTTGTACTGCCTATGAGCTAAGAATTGTTTTTGTGTAAAATAAAATTTTATTTAAAATACAGGACCAATTTTAGCTTACAAAAAGCAGTGTGCCAGATGGACCTCAGGACCACCACTGACCTGACTGAATAGTGGTATAAATATTCTCTTTGCCCTGAGAAAGTTAAAAATGAATTAATAAATCTCTTTTATATTTCTAAGTCCCTATCCAGAGCTTGCATTCTGGCAAACTACCACATTTTATAAATCTATCTCCCTTCTCAGGATGGTACTTCTTCTCCACTGTATTCAACAAAAATATAAATAGGTGAATAATGAAAGAGATTAACAAAATTTGTCACTATCCCCAATTTGAGACAAATTAAATTGTTTAAATTTAGAAAAGTAAACAAACTTTTAAAATGACAAGAACAAACCTGGGGACAGGGGAACACATCAGGCTTAGAAGTCACTGAAAAAAGGACAAGGGAGAAGAAAAATGAAAATTTGCTGATGTTTCTCTTTAATTCTAATTTATTTCTATAATTCATCTATTTCGTGTCTTGTTGATGCCTCTTAAGGTATTGCTTTAGCCTTAGGAATCCCAGAAGCTTCCTCCCTCCACTACTTCTGCCTCTCAATTCCAATGAAGTTTCCTCTTTCCATGTTTCCCTCTGCTTCTCATCTTCTCTTAAATCCAAAGTTGTTTGACACTGTCTTGGAGCTTGTCCTTAATAAGATCTAAATGGACAAGGGAATCCTAATAATGGCATATGGTCTTCACTGATTACAACAAATGCCAATATTTTAAAGGATCAGTTCAATGAGCTCTATAATTTAAAGAGATAACAAACTATACAAGTTGGAAAATAATTTGTTGTCCAAATTAGGACATTTTGTTTAAACAGATAATACAATGAATTAATATATTAATGCCTATATTTGGTACCACAATTACAAATGGACAATGAATTTGGTGAAAAATTTGATATGAGAAAGAGAACAAGGTAGATTGCTGTTGGCAAATGATAATAAAAATTATACTGAGTTCCTTGAGAACAGGAACCTTTCATTTGCTTTTGCCTTTCTTTACCTTGAGAACTGAGCAGAGTCTGGTACATAGCAAGTACTTAACACATGCTTATTGATTTGACTTGACAATAGTTGCGTAACACTTTAGTTTTACAAAATGCTTTCTATACAACAACCTTGTAAGGAAGATAGTGTGAATATAACTATTCACATTTTACAGATAAAGAAATTGAACCTCACTGAAGTAAAGTGATATTTCTACTGTTATTCAATCAGTGTTAGCCATGAGATTTGAGCCTATGTTTTGTAACAGCAAGTCCAATGCCTTTTTTGCTATAATTCACTTCATCTCAGTTTGCAGGAGAGAGGAGGATGAATCCTCTTGATGAAAATGACTTTAATACTTGTACTTTAATATTTATATAGAAAACATTTTATACAATCAATTCTTTTCATCATAATGCCCCTGTGAGCAAATACTATTATCTCTATTTGATAGAAGAAGAAACTGAGATTCTAAAGTAATATGAAAAATGAAAGAAGTATTTTATATCTGGAAGGGATCTGAGAGATCATCTAGTTTAATGTCATCTTGTTGATGAAAAAGCCCCAGTCTCTGGTAGACCAAACAAGATCATGCAGTGGTATGTGGCAGAATTAAGCTTGGACTAGTTTGGAAGAGAACAACACTGGGTCTAAGAATATAGATTCTGATAACTCTGTCAGTGTCATAAGGGCACCCATAAGAGTGGTGATCCCATTTTCTTTTCTGCCCATACTTTATGAAAAATGTATCAGTATTCTAGACTGATTCCTAAGTATCTGAGACTGACTAGGGAAGACTGACTTGATAAAGGGAAGTTTACTATTGACTTGAGGAGAGAATGACACACCTAATGCTAAGAGATAAAGGGAAATTGGAATCTGAAGAGATGGAGTTGAATGGCAAATTGTGTTACACAGAAGATGTGATAGATCTTTGCAGTAAGGGGATTTGCCTCATTGTGATAGGGATTTGCAAGATTTCTGGGCTAGAATGAATGAGTGTTAAAGGGAAGGTCTAGATGGGATTTGCTTTATAAAAATCTTCAGAAAGAAGGGGGAGAAAGCAATAAATATTTCTATAAAGTCTACTATGTGCTAGGCAGTATGCTAAGCACTTTGTCTCACAACAACCATGTTAGTTCTGCTGTTAACACATTTTACAGTAGAAAAAACTGAAGCAAAGATTAAGTAACTCACTCAATGCCATAAAACTCGTATGTGCCTGAGGACAGATTTGAACTCAGGACTTGATGACTATAGCCACAGAGTTATATCCACTGCTACATAGTTGCCTAAAGAAGAAAAAGGAAAGAAGGAAACTTTTAATTTTTGTCCCTTCTTTTGTTAGGAGTTCTGGCTGCTGCTATTAGTTTTATTAGTTCAATGAATAATTAAATGTTCATGTTTCATTTGCTGCTACTAAAATGGGCTAGTTAGCATAGGGGAGCCAATTGGTTATAGCTTTGGCTATATGATTATAATCATGGATTTGCTAAATCTTGTGATATGTTTCAATGTCCTTGGCTGTAGTCATCACATGGTCACTTTATTGCCTGGTAGTATTTCATGAAATAATATTCATTAAATATACCATAGCTATTTTACCTATAAGTCTAATAACAAGATAAGGGCAAATAATTAATAATTATAATTGTAACAGTAATAATAATTCAATTACTTTTCTGTTTGAAAGGGAAGAAATTAACAACCATATGGTTCTCAAGATTTTATTTTCAAAGGTATAGTTTTATGGGATGACATACAATAAACATTTAAAACCCGAGATTCCATACTCAAAATATGTAATGACAAAAAGTGACCAACAAAAATAAATTCTATTTAGTATAATAATTTATCAAAAAAGAATGATTTCCCTTAGGTTTACATTTTCAAATGTAGGCTCAGATGAAACTGAGCTTCTGATTCAAGGCATTGAAGTAACTTCATGATAATTTTTCATAGTTATATCTCAAATCTTATAAAAACTATGATCATGGCACCAAATCTTAAGACCCTCAGATCAGAAGTTGTCAGAAATGTTTTTAATGCTTAGATTTTTTTTTTCCTGGCTATTTTCAATTTGTGAACCTAAAAGCTCTTCAAAATTCAGGTATTATAACATAACCTCTTAGAGAGCACCACTCAATTCTCATATTTGATACAAGTGTAGAAGATACAAAATGAGTGCTGTAAGACTCACCTCCCTGGGGTGTGCCTCCATTAGTGGATAATGATATCTAAGTCAGCACTGAAGAGGTAGCACTCAGTGTATCCTTACTTCCTGAAATAGTTAAACAGATACTGACTGATCACTTGTCAGGGGTTTTGTCAAAGGTGTTTCTACCCAGGAACATATTGGACTAGATGACCCCTGATGTCTCTTCCAATTCTGACATTCTGTGATTTTTCATAGCATCTCTTGGGTAGTTGGTATTCACATGAAGAGAAATCATAGAGAGACTTCCAGGGGGTGAAGCCAAGATGGAGGAGTAACTAGAATAGCAGTACCATTTTGCCTCCAAAATCCTCTCCAAATAAGAATAAGATATCACCACAAAACAAATATAGGAGTAAAAGAACCAACAGAGACAGAGGGAAACAATCTTCAAAAAAAGAAAAACCCAAAAGGTAGACAGAGATCATCTGGGGAACTGAGGTGAGAGGGGAGCAGAGCTAGCAGGAGGCATAGGAGTGAGTGAAGAGCAAGCCAAGAGCAAACCACACCCCCTACTGCCCCACACATCTGCTCTCACAGCTTCTGAACTTAAGCCAAAGCTAAGTTAGACCCTGAGATCCTGCTGGGTAAATAGTGGTTCAAGCCAACTAATACCCCTTAAAAGTGCAAACCTGTGGAGAAGTCTGGAGTCCCAGCCCAAGGAAATCTGGGCTGAATGGGGTCAATCCACATGCTTCAAGAGTGAAGCCAGGAATTCTAGTCTGGGCTTGGGGTGAGGACATAATCCATGATTTGGGGTGAGGACACAGTTCTCAGGGGAAGCCATCCAGGGATCTTTTTGAGGAAAACTAAGGGTGGAGCTCCAGGACAAGACAATCAAAGGTGTGCCTAATTGAATGTAGAACATCTTGAGAGCAAAACCTTGAGCCTAAGCCTGGGGCTAGAATCTGATCAGCACCTGACCTGATCAAGTTCAGACTGAGATCAAAAGCTTACACTCAAGCCTGAGGAAAAATCTTTAAACTATCAGCATTTTAAGGGTCAATTTAATCAGCAGGGGGAGGGGACTCTCAGAGCTCTCAGCCTTAAGACCATCTGATAAACTAGTAACAACCCAGATAATAAGCTGAAAATAATATCAAGGAAGGACTGAAGTTTAAGAGTGTCCCCCAACTCCCCAGAAAACAGAGCCTAACTATAATTTAGATAGAAAAAATGAGCAAACAATTAAAAAAGCATCTAACTCTGAAGACTTTTTATGGGGGCAAAGAACAAGGTGCAGACACAGAGGGGGACAGTGAAAGCAAAGGAAACACACCCAAAGTCCAAAAGAAAAATATAGATTGGACACATATTCTGGAACAACTCAAAAAAAGACTTCAAAAACTAATTATTATAGGTAGAGGAAAAGTGGGGAAGAGAAGCAAAAGTGATGCAAGAAGAAATGGGCCAATTGAAAAAGGAGAACCAAAAACTGACAGAGGAAAACAAGGACTCAAAAATCAGAATTCACCATCATGATTTCATGAGAAATCAAGAAACAATAAAGCAGAATCAAAGGAATGAAAAAACAGAGGAAAACATCAAATATCTTTTTGAAAAAACAACTGACCTAGAAAACAGGTCTAAGAGAGACAATCTGAGGATTATTGGATTACCTGAAAGCCATGATGAAGAAAAAAAACTTTGGATATCATATTACAAGAAATTATCAAAGATAACTGCTCAGAGATCCTTGAACAAGAAAATGAAATTGAAAGAATTCACTGATTACCTCCAGAAAGAAATCCTCAATTGACAACTTCCAGGAATATAATAGCCAAATTCAAGAGCTGTGATAATGAGATAAAAACTATCTTGCCCATTCTCAAATCTAATCTCCAAAAGTGTAAACAACTCTACTTAACTCTTAAAAAAAAAAATATATATATATATTTTGCTTTCCCTCATGATTTTGGCCCTGCAATTGGGGTATACCAGTATACCAAAGAACACTGGGTTTAGATTTGGGATTTCTAAGTTTAAATTGAATTAGAATGTCTGTGACCTTGCTAGAGCAACCATGAATTTTTTTTTTAAGAAAGTAAAATGGACATATACATTAAGAGCTGTAAAATTGTTCCTCCTGATGACCTAAAGATCCCATTACTAGGGGTAAGCCTTAAAGGCAAGTACTGAGAGAGAGTCAAAGATGTTTATATATGAAAATATTCATGGAAAATTTGTTTTTTATGACAAAATAACTGGAAATAACACAAATGCAATGAATGGGAAAAATGGCTGAATAGACATATTTGAATGTAATAGATGTTATTGAAATGANATATATATATATATATATATATATATTCCTTTCCCTCATGATTTTGGCCCTGCAATTGGGGTATACCAGTATACCAAAGAACACTGGGTTTAGATTTGGGATTTCTAAGTTTAAATTGAATTATAATGTCTGTGACCTTGCTAGAGCAACCATGAATTTTTTTTTTTAAGAAAGTAAAATGGACATATACATTAAGAGCTGTAAAATTGTTCCTCCTGATGACCTAAAGATCCCATTACTAGGGGTAAGCCTTAAAGGCAAGTACTGAGAGAGAGTCAAAGATGTTTATATATGAAAATATTCATGGAAAATTTGTTTTTTATGACAAAATAACTGGAAATAACACAAATGCAATGAATGGGAAAAATGGCTGAATAGACATATTTGAATGTAATAGATGTTATTGAAATGAAAAATAATGAAAATATAAATAAGGGGACTATATATGAAAGGGCAAAAGAAGAAGAAAAGTGAATAAGAATAATATATACCATGATTACACTTAAAAAACCAGCTACAAAATAAAGAGAAAATTTATTCAGTTAAAACAAATCAAAGGGAAATCAAAATCAGAGAATATTTTTATTAGCTTAATACATATATAATGTATATTTTTTTAAAAATATAAACAATGTGGATTTATGATTCTGCATATCATCTTTTGCATGCATTTGTTTAAATATTTTTAGTGGTTGTGGTGGTAGTTACTAAGTATATAATACAAAATACATAAAATTATATATATGTACATATATAATAATGTCTGTGACCTTGATAAATGTCAAGAGAGTTCCAAGGAAGGAAAAATGTGGGTAGAGGATGTATGTTTCTCAGGGCCATGGGCCTGCTGCCAACAAATCTATCTCACTCCTTTACTTTGAGACTCAGATTACATGAAAGCTTGCCCTTGATATTGCCTGGGTTCCCTTTTTCCTTATAAATAGGAACATACTTTCTCTCTTTTTCATGTTATATTTCCATAAAACAAAATGAACACTTACTTACATTTTAGGGGGGAAAAGTTTTTATTGTTAATCATTATAAGGAAATTGTCCTATGTAGCTTAATCTTGCTCAAGGGATCACAAATGCAGTTCCGGTTTGGGATTTTTTAAGAATCTGACTTGAAGACATCTGAAGCATCCCTGATTAGTGGTGATGCAGGTCCATGGATGGTAGATGGGGGAAAAATAGATGCTGGAGCTTGTTGGGGGGAAAAGGTCAGCCAAAATAAATTCCCAAGAGTGCCATAAGCAAAAAGGGGAAGTGGTTGGACAGCAAAACAAAAATGGGATCAGAGAGCACAAACAGAAGCGGAGTTAAGGGCCAAAGCAGAAAGTAAATCAATGAAATCTGAAACAAAGCCCTGCAAAAAGTTATGCTAAGATCCCATAGCAATTTGTTACCTTCAGTTAGCTGGGAATGATTCCAGGCTTTTAAGCTAATTTCAGATTGCCGAGGCTGACAGAATTCTTAGTCTCTTTTTGATTTTGATTTCTAGTCCTTTTTCCACTTTGGGGGCTATTTTTGTTTGGCAAAGGACACTACTCCCTTAACTGGCCCTACAGTTACTGTGCCTTGGGTTTCATGTAATGTATCATGCAATGATTTTTTTTTACTTATCTTGTAGATTACAATAACTCTGAGTCCATTTGATATACTCCCTTTGCCCTACATCCTCGGATAAGAAATGCCTTTTCCAATTTATCCTCTAAAGATATGAGTATAGCCCAAATTAGTATGCCCAGACCAACATTGTTTTCCAATAATACTGTCAATGAAATATAACCCAATTTCATCATTTAAAGTTACCAGATCCAACTGTAATGCCATTCAGCTGATTTTTCATTTGTAACATTATTCTTATGTAATTCAATGCTCCCCTGAAATATCATTTACCTAAAATAGTGTTTTCATGGAACCAATTAGTGATGTTAGCAGGGTGTGCCTGCACTGACAACATATAATCACTACAATGATTTGAATTTGTAAGCCCAATTATATTCTATCCTAATAAAGATAGAGGCAGGATTGTACAAATTCTTTCTTGTACCCTTGTCATTGAAACACAATTTAGTAATGAGGGCACCTAAGTATGAATGTTCAGATAATTAATTCAAGTAAAGTTAGAATGGAAATTCAAATGAATGGCTATTCTACTGAGACATATATAGTCATAGTTTCTTTGCAATTAAACTTAAATACAAAAGAGACTGGATTTATTTTCAGAGTCATTAGTCTGGCAAGAAAACAAGACGTTAGTCTTGTCAATGGCCCCTTTCTTGGTCAGAAGTGCATCAAAACTGTATACTCTTCCAAAATCCCCAGAAGATTTTATATACTTTCTTGATAACACCCTATAATGCCCAGTACTTGAAATAAAAGAATTTTCTCTCATTTGAACTCAATCCTTTTTGCTTCAGGGTAAACCTATTCTTCATCATGTATTCAATAAAGAACAAATGTTAGCTTTGTCCAACTTCTATGATCTCTCTTACAGAATGTCTACAATATTTTCAGCTTTTCTTTATAAATCACCTTTATATTTTCTTTAGTGTTCTCAAGATCCTCTTAAAATTGAATACAATGATCCAAACAAAAAGGGGAGGGGAAGATTGATTATAATAGTTGAAAATATTCTTGTTATAAATGTTATGTAACACACCTCTATTCCCCCTTTAAATCCACTTTTGTGCTAAAATCCATTATTACTCCAATACTTTCTACCCCTCTTCTCCCCCCCCCTCTCCCTCTGTGTGTGTGTGTGTGTGTGTGTGTGTGTGTGTGTGTGTGTGTGTGTTGCTAACAGGAGTCTTTTTTAAATAACCTGTTCAATTTTTTTTCCTGACATTTCAACTATTAGGGGATTAGAATTTAAGACAGAATTCATAAGGTGCAAGCTAAATGTGAGTATATAGTATATGGTATCATCATTCCAGACAATAGAGAAAATAATACGTCATTTGTTTTAAAAATTTCTTATGTACTTTTATATCTCTCTCTCTATTTTTATATATGCAAATGTGTGTATGTATAACATATATTCTATGCATTATATATTTACAAAAGCATATTTGTGTACCTATTTATTACATTTCTTAAGTACTTATTGTGTATAGAACTAAAAATTTTGCTATATAAAATTTTCAAAAGATATAGTCTTACTTTCATGGAGCTACAATCTAGTAGGAGGCTAAGACACCAGCTTAGTTAATATAATATAAAATTATAATAGTAATAAAAATAAAAATATAACAAATTAAAATGGTGCAATGTGACAATATAATATGGTTTGATGCATTTCTGAGCCATCTAAATATTGAATTATCCCCCTTGGAGATGCAAAGGGACTTGAATCTATGAGGCAGTAGAATTGGCACACGAGTGCCCATCATATGGGTGGCCTACCACATAGTTGAGAGGAACCTTTTTTTCCCCTGGTAACGTGGTTAGAACTTTCTTCATCATTAAAACTTCCTGAGTGAGCCTGATATGTGAGAGTCAGTGGGCAGAGAGAAAGTCAGAGAAGCTGAGACCAGACCAGATCTGGTGGTCTTGGCTTCTGGATGGAGATAGATTAGATGTAGTAGGCCAGTGATAGCAAATCCATGGCACGCATGCCAAAAAAGGCACGCAGAGCACTCTCTGTGGACACAACAACAGTTGCTCACCAGAGTTCCTTACTAGAAAGCCAGAGGGACTCAGGGTAGAACTGTCCCCCTCCCCTTCTCCATGTGGACATTCCTCACTTCCTCGCCCCTCTGCTCAGCAGCCAATGGGAGTGCTTCCTCTCTCCCCTGTCTGGAATAACGGGGAGGGGGTCAGGTGTGTCACTCCATCTCTAAAAGGTTTGCCATCACTACACTAGGCACTTGCTGGGATGAGAGGTTTAGGACTTACTCAGCAAAATGGAGGCTACTTTCTTTAGGAATGATCTATATCCTTGCTCAGCTCTTACCCTTTCCTTTCCTTTTGGATTAATAAAAATATTAAAATCTACTGCCAGACTAAAATTTTAAACTTAGTAGCAAGGTTTCAATGATTTATGAATGAAATAATTTACACTCAAATTTAAATGCACAAAAAGCCTCCACTATACTCAGTCAGGGGAAGCTAGGTGGCACAGTAGGTAGAATGAATTAGGAAGACTCATCTTTCTGAGCTCAAATTCATCCTGAGACATCCTGGGCAAATGACTTAACCCAGTTTGCCTCAGTTTCTTTATATGTAAAATGAATTAGAGAAGGAAATAGCAAACCACTCCAATATCTTTGCCAAGAAAACCCCAAAATGGGGTCACAAGAATGGGGCATGACTGAATACAGCAAACGAGAGTACTGTCAGAGAGTTTTAATAGCATAAACAGTTCTGGCTACACAATCAATGGAAAGAAGACTGTTCCCAGCCATGTGGCTAGCCAATGAAGAATGCCCATGATCATTTTCCTGACTTCCAGAAGACAATCCTTTAAGTCTTTCATGTGAATGATACCAATTTAAGTGATATGTGCAAGTAACAAACAAACATCAAAATAGGGTAAATTCATTACAGAATTACAAAATAAAATGCTTTGTAAGATCTAAGGTAAAAATAATGACTAATATGGGACATCAGAAAATGCTTCAGAGTTTGGAATTTTAGGTGTACTTGAGCAGCAATTCAACAAATAAATCAGAGAATAAGGGCATTTTCCAGCTACAGGGTACCTGGTGTAGAAGGACTTGGAAATCTGAAGATATAGTGTGCTTGGATGAGAGGAAAGTATCAAATAGCCTAAAATTTTGGCATAGACATTATCAAACATCTTAATCAATTCCTATTCCCTCTCTACTTAAAGGGCTTTTCAAACTTTCATGTAATTAGCACAGTCAACAGATGTTATCTCCCAAAAGCCATTACAAAGAAGACAATCCTAGAGTAAGACTAAAAAGCTTCACTTGCTCAGTGCAGTTGATGTGGACATCAATGAAATGTTGCAGAGTCAAATAGCACAATTCTTCATTTGCCAGTTTCCCAGTGCAAAGCAACTACACCGTTGTTTAACGTTATATCGAAACAGGCTTTGAGCAGATGGAATCAGCAGGCAAAAAGCAGCAGAATGTGAGTGACAGATTTGTAATGTTTTGAAGTGGTGCAGAATAAGGTAAGAGGATGACAGTTTGGTTATTGTAGCCATGATAATAATATTTTGTATTTATATCACATCTTTTGTAGATAAGTACCAAGGACTGAAATGTTATCATATTAATGTTCATAAAATCTCTGGCACTTGCCTAGAATAAAAACCTTAGGGTGATATCTTTGCTGATTATTAATGCTGAGTGTTTATTGAATAATCATTAGGTGTGGGATATTACATATTAGACCTCAGGATATTACATTGACAGGTCGTGGTCCCCACCCTAGTGAATTTAGAGTTAAAAGTAAAAGATAAAGAATAAATGTGTAATCAATATAGGGCTACAGAGAGAGGCAGCACAGTGAATGAAAGGAGGGATAGCTTTGTAATTAGAGCACTTGGGTCCAAATCATGGTTCTGTCTAATCCCAGTGTGATTTTAAGTAAGTAACCCTGTTTCTCCATTTCCTCATCTGTAAAATGAGAGAATTAGATGAGATGACCTATAAGATCCCTTCTTGCTCTAAATTTGTAATCCTATTGAATGAATATAGACCTAGCTGGCTTATTCTGTATGTTCCATGTGATATTTCTTTTTTTTAAATGCATTTCCATATTTGAAGAAGGATGAAAATGGATAATGCATGGTTCACTGAAATGTTAAGGTAAATTCAGCATGTTTTCAGTGTTGAATATATTTTATTATATTTCATATAATTTTTTGAAATCTGCCACAATATGATAGTTCTCTACTTGACTTATCAGAATGTCATATTTCTTGATGTCAGCTAATTTACTATTTTTGAATGAATTCTACAAAAGGATGAGAAAGAAATTCAGTATTCAAGCCAGGTTTGTAGTTATCTGGGAAAGTTTCCCCCAAGCGATCATATTTGATTTTCTTTCAAGAATTAGAAAATATTTTGTTGAAAATTGTAAGAGGAGGAAAAAAATATGAAGTCTCTTTGAATATCTGAATAAACTCCTCTTTTAGTTGTAGGATGAGACTTGCCTTTTCCAGAAATAAATTTCAAACTCCTTGAAAAAACATAGCATGAAAAAGTATAAAGAATGTTGAACTATCAGTTAGGAAACCTGGAATCCAGCACTAATGCTATCACAAATTACTATATTTGCATTTACCTGGGGAAAGTCACTCTTTCAAAGTTTAATCATCTACAAAATAATGGAACCTGACTAAAATTATCTTTTCTGGCTCTAAATTTCTGATATTTAAGAGTATGGATGATTTCACTTTTGTCTTTTTTATTCCTAGCTCCCATAGAACAGGGCCTGACAAATAGGAGATACTTTATAAATGCTTATTGATTGATAAATTGAATGATCGCTACGGTCTTTTCTAGGTGTGAGATACAATATAGAAGGTAATGGAAGGTATCAAGGATAGGAAACTGACCTTAAAGGAAAAAAAAAAAAGAGCAAACAAACAAAAATCTGAATATAAATTTTGCCTCTTATTCATGTTAGAAAGCTATTTAAAGTCAGTGTGCTTCCAACAAACTTTCTAAGAATAAGTTGTTAAGTAGATGCTTAAATTAGTAGAATCTCCTTTATTGGCTGTCTCTACACCAATGAAATGACAGGTCTACCCCACCATCCAACGTCTTATTTCAGTTCAATATGAACATGCTTAAGATTTTTTTCATCCCTTCCTAGTACACAATTAAGTGAGGTTTATTTTAATAACTTTTGAAAAGCTGTTTGGGAATGCATGGATACTTGGTCAAATTAAATAGGAAACAAGCTGGAGTGTTGGGATTCAACATTTGAGTCAATAACTTCTAATATTTAAAAATTTCTGTCTCTCTCTCTCTCATTCATTTAATATTCCAGAGTTTGCATATGTATTTTAGAGTGCAGACAGAAGGTTTAAACTACCATCTCCTGCTTTAATCAATGCAAGAGAGTACTAATTTAATCTGACAGGGCAACCTACTTGTATATGGTACTTTTCATTTAGAAAAAAATATTTGAAGAAAGCTTAAAGAATGGGGAAAATGTAATTGGAAAATATTGATGTTTGCAATAGATACAAGTGATCAGTAAGAGATTTGCCATATGTTCACCTATTTCTTCCTTTCTACACATGAGTATCTTATGAGTCAAACTTTTATAATTAATTTCACTTCATTGAGAAATTTGAAAATAAGAAAAGGACTAATACAGTTAATGAAGGAATATTTACAAATGAGAATGAAAGATGTACACTGTCCAAACTGCTACATTTATGCCTCCTTACCTGCATTTCACACAACCTCTTTTCTCTACTTCCCACTGGAAAATGACTTAGAATATTGGAAACTGAGAGCCCTGGGAAAACATGTAATACAAAGATTTCTAGACTGAAAAAAGAAGACTTATGAGAGAGATAATAGCAGTCTTTGAGGATTTGAAAGGCTAGCTGTAGGTGAGAGATTATATTTGTTCAGATTGACCAAAGGCAGAACTAGGAGAAATGGGTAAAATAGGAAAGGGTTGTTTTTAGGTTTAATGTAAGGAAAAAATGGAAGAAGTTGTCTTGGGAAATAGTATGTTTCGCCTCAGTGGAGGTCTTAAAAGAAGAAGGCTGAAATACCACATGTTGAAGCTAGAATAGAGGGATTACATATATCGGTTATTGTTTATATTAATTATGTGTATATGTTGGATCAGAATGCCTATGAGAGTCCTTTCAGCTCTTGAATTCTGTGATTCTATGAGACTGTCATAATTGCTACAACAATATAAAATAGAACATGTTCAATATCCAATAATTCTCTCAATTCCTTCGTACTTGTTGCTTCCAATATTTAAAATAACCAGGCCTATCTTAGGTCTGTTAGGAAGTTTCAGAAATTTGAAAGTATTTGGCGTATAGGGTTTTTAGGTAGATTTTGATATATGCTTTCTGCAAAAGGAATTTATGTTTTAGGATGCCTCCCTAAAGAAATCACTAGATGAACCCTCAAGTTGTAAAAGTAGAATCAAATCACTCAGACTGGCCTAGTTAGCCCTAATATTTTGAAACTGAAACACAGAGAAAGACAAAAAAAATTTTTTTCAGTTTTTACATTCATATGGCATCCTTAAAATTAGAGTTGGAAAGGACTTTACAGATCCAATCTTCTCATTTTTTAGATGAGGAAATGGATACCAAGAGGTCAAGTGACTGCCCCAAAATCCAAAAAGTAGATAAGTACCTGAGTCAGAATTTGAACCCAAGGTCCTCTGACTACAAATTCAAGGTTCATTTCACTCAGTCACATTTAACATTTGTCAGTTTATTTACCACTAGCTGGCAGCTAAAATTTATTAATACTCTAATTAACAAAGATAAAGTTGGATTAAAAGATTGTCTTTGGAGGCTTCCAGGTCTAAATACAAACATTTGTAAAATATATGAAGAATTTATGACACAACTGTTCTCTCTTCTGATGAATATTAAGTTCCTTGAGAGTAGGAATTACTTATATTTTGTTTTTATTTCCCTAATGCCTACCACACTCCTTGATATAAAGTAGGCACAATGAACTCTAGTTAACTAGATGATAGAATTAAAGACAAAAAAGAATGAATGAATTAAAAAAGTATTCGTTTAACCTTCTGTCTTTAGTTCTGCATGTTTCAGCTCCACAGAACAAGATGTTCTGTGTGGAGATCCCTGATCTTTCCCCTACCTCCATCTTTCTAGCTTTCCCATTTTTGTTCTCTTCCTTCATTAGATTATAAGTTCCTTGAGGGAAGGGACTATATAATTTTTCTTTTTTGTATCCTCAACACAGTACATGGCATAAAATAGGCTCTTGTTAAATATTTATGTACATGCACAACTCAGAGATATTGTGGGTTCAGGTCTAGACCACTATAATGAAGTGAATATTGCAATAAAATGAGTCAGATGATTTTTTTTTGTTTTATCAGTACCTATAAAAGTTCATAATGTTCATATTATATTGTAATCTATTATGTATAATAATATGTCTAAAATTTACATATCTTAATTTAAAAATATTTTATTGTTAAATCTGAGCTATCAGCGAGTTGACTTTTGCTAGTGGAGGGTCTTTCCTTAGTGTTGAGGACTGTTGTCTAATCAGATAGGTGGTTGCTGAAGGCTGAAGTGGTCCTGGCCAATTTTGTAAAACAAAACGACAATGAAGTTTACCAAATTTGTTGACTCTTCTTTGCTTTACAGATTTCTCTGTAGGGTATGATGCTGTTTGATAGCAGTTTACCCATGGTAGAACTTTCAAAATAGGAGTCAATACTATCAAGCCCTGCCACTTCTTTATCAACTAAGTTTATGCAATTTTCTTCAATATTGTTATGTCTTAAGAAATAGTGAGGCCTGAGGAGAGGGAGAGAAACAGGGGAAGAACTGATGGGGAACAGTCAGAACATCCACAACATTTATCAGTTAAGTTTGCCTTGTGTTATATGGGAACTGTTTGGGGCAATTATGAAACAATTATGATGGTAACATCAAAGATCAGATATAATAATAATAATGAAAAAGTTTGAAATATTGGGAGGTTGACCAAAATGTAACACAGAGACTGATGTGGACACACGCTATTGGAAAAATGACTGATAGACTTGCTCCATACAAGGCTGACTTGCCACTAACCACTAACTCTCAATTTGTGGGGAAAAAAAAAACCAAAAATATTTGTAAGGCACTATAAAGTAAAGTGCTATAAAATGAAGTATGCTTGTAACCGAATTGAATTGAAGTGCTTACTATATGGAAAACATGCTAGGCACTGGAGATGTAATTAAGAGACTACAACAATAATTTCAACTGTTATAAGAACAATTCCAATATGCAATCAAACATTCCTTATCAAGCTTGAGAGCCCTTTCTCTCAAGGATCTAACATTCTAACTAACACGTATATAAGAAAATTGCAAGTGAGATGTATAAGCCCAGTGGTGCTTAGAGTGAGGGAGCAATGCAGATGGTAATGCATCTTCTTTAATGTCATTTCCATTGATAAAAACATATCTGTTTCTGGTGGTGAAAGATATGACAGAGACAAAAATCTTTCTCTTCTGGATCTTCATTAATTATAGTTGCTGAGGGGGTGCGTTCTAGAACACCTATAGAGGCACTTGCCAGATGGTGTCTGAACAAAGTTGCTTAGACTTCAGCTGGAAGTGAAAACAAGAAGATAATCTGGGGAATGCTTCTGCTCTTAGGGCTTGTGAGGGTCAGGATCCTGGGCTGCCTGCAATAAGGACTGAAGGGAGGTGATGGTTGAAGTGGTGACAGTGATTTAAACCTCCTGATACTTGTGGCATCATGTGATTCTCTTAATTTCCTTACTACTTCACTTAGACTGTTTGACCTGACTCATCAGGAAAGGTGGTATTGGTGTTTATGGAGATGGAAGGCCCCTCTCCACAAGGGTTGCTCGCATGATATGATCCATGATAATGACAGCTGAATGCCAGGCTCTAGAAAAAGGTATATAAAATATATTTTAATTCTAGATAATAATGATAATATTTAAACTTAGAATTTTTTTCATAATCACAGAACATCTTTACCAGGGTAATCATAGTATAAAATTATTTTACAAATATAATCAATTTCTAGTGGTATTTTGAATTGACCCAGATTAGTCAAAGAATACTATCTCTTAAAACTAAATGTGCTGGGGCAGCTGGGTAGCTCAGTGAAGTGAGAGTCAGGCCTAGAGACAGGAGGTCCTGGGTTCAAGCCTGGCCTTAGCCACTTCCCAGCTGTGTGACCCTGGGCAAGTCACTTGACCCCCATTGCCCACCCTTACCAATCTTCCACCTATGAGACAATACACTGAAGTACAAGGGTTTAAAAAAAAAAAACAAAAAAAAAAACTAAATGTGCTCCAAAAACTTTGTTAAGCAATTATGCTATTATGTTGTCCAAAAGTGGAATTTGTTTCCACAAGTGGCATAGTAGTTTTCCCATCCTTAGAGACTTTAAGTAAAGGCCATTTGTCATTTATAGTGAAGATTCTTTTCAGGTATGGTTTGGACTATGTAATTTCTGGAGTATCTTCAAACTCGAACATACAATTCTGTAATATTTATAACTAAGCTTATCTTGCAGTATTCAAAATATTCTAAGCACATAAATTTTCAAAATATTTCCATGAGGCAAATGTATCATTTGATCTTTCTATAAATATTATGCCATATTTCTTTTGAAGAACTTTATTGGATTTATTTATTTATTGGATCTAGTCAACAACAATTCATCTAGATCTCTAAATCCCATAATCCTACCAAATTACAATCTCACTCAAAGTCAAATTAACAATTAGACTCTTGAGTTTTTCTAACCAGAAAACATGAGTAAATGAAACTACACTCATCAGCATTAGATATCTCTAAAGTCATTATGTGACCCTTCTCTGTAAAAGAAAAGACATCCTTGAATTGAAAAGAAAGCTTCCTTTTGTCTAGTTCATTTTAAACTCACTAATGATCATGAAATACTAAGCAACTAATGGTGTGAAACAATTTTAGTGCTAATCAGACAGCACTAAGGGGGAAAGCTTGTGGCAAACTGGTTCTGATGACATCTGATCTCTGTGCAGTTTTGATGAGATCTGAATGTGAATGTCTAGTTACATCATTGAAGAACAGGAGAATTTCTTGAATGAGAAATTAAATTGCTATTTTATTTGATGTGGAAAAGTAAAGCTAGTTTAATATCACAAAATAAAGAATAACAAAAAAGAATGGAAATGATCCATTCAAATAATTTGCATCTGGATTACCAAGGTTAAGTTTACATTAAAACCACATATGTATATATGTTATGAATAACACAATTTCCAGTAAATTCATTTTAAAATGACTCTGCATAAAGGGTGTTAAATTGAAAAAAAATTAAAAACTTCTGGAAACCTGAGTCTCAAAATTATTGAAAGTTTCAGAGTGAATGGACCTTACATGGATGATAACCAATTCTAATTCACCTAGCAGACATCTGAAGAAATATTGAGTTCTCATGATAAACTCAAATTTTGTCTTCTACAATGAACCAAGGAAAAGACCCAGAATGTTTAGTCAAAAGAAAACTTTAAGCCTGAGGACCTTAGTTAACTGAAAAGTCTCTGTTCTATGTCATTATCAGTTTAGTGTCTGGAGGCAAAGAATTTCATATATAAGATGAAAAGTCTCCTTTTCAACACTGGGAAAGGAGAGACAGGCTACTTATTTTAAAGAAAATAAACTTTTTTTGCTTTCTTTGTTTTTGAAGAGAACTCCTAAGTTCTATACATGAGGATATAATTTGCTGCTTTTCTAAAAGAGTTATTTTTTTAAAAGTATTTAGCTTTTGAGCTAAAAGAGTGGGAAAGAACCTAATCTTTTCATGTGGAAGAGATGGGATTATAGTTAAGCATATAAGTAGAGGCAGAGTCTAAAAACAAGATAATTTCCTCAGTTACTGGATGAGTAAAGAATTATACAGAAGAGGTTATGTATCCTATATAGACTGGTAGGAAATGGGGCCTGTGAAAATATTAAAAGACATCAACAACTTCTTAATGTTAGATTTATAACCTTCCACACATATACCCTGGTGACGTGTCCTATATGTAACTTTCATTCACCACTTTCTATATTTACCTCTGCTTACATTGAATTCCATAGAAGGATAAAATACATCTTATGCAAGATAAACTGACCAATCTCATCATCAAGTTATTTAACTCAGTTTTAGATACTCAAAAACAAAAACTTTTATTTGATGTAGAGTAGAGCAAGAAACTTTTCCCAGAACTTTCTTTTATTGAAGGTTGGACCTGGATTCTCTAGCTAACTCGACACTTTCCTTCTATAGCTGTGTTTGGTTTGAAATTCCAAGGAAAATAATGCCTCCTGACAGTTTCCTTCTGGTGTCTCTTCCCATTTCCAGCTTCTTTCTGTGCCTTTTCTTCCCTCATTAGATTGTAAGCTCCATGAGAGCAGAACCTCTTTTTCTTTTCTCATTTGTATGTTGTCTTTCTTTCAAGAAAAGGTTCAATCTGGAGGAAGAGGGAGCATGTCTTTTCCTAGAAATATGTATAATTTTATGACAAAAAACATAAACGTTGAAAGAGAACTCTATGGTTTTTTAGAAAGACCAATTCAATTCATGTTCTGAAAGATATTTCAAAGATACTGAGATAGGTCTATACTTAGACATTAAAAACCTAACCAGCAAGCAGTTAGAACATACATATTCTGCTGGAAATTGTTTCTTATCTTTATGTCATAGAGTTCTTTGTAATTAAGCTCAGACTAAAGTGGTGGGAGAGTTAGTATATGATTTTCTGTTCACAGATGATTGTGTACTTAACGAAGCCTCTGAAGCCAAGTATGGATCGATTCTCTGCCACTTGTGCTGATTTTGGCCTGACAATTAACACCAGAAAACAGAAATTCTGTACTTTCTGGATGTGGACCACTGATTACAGTAAATGGAGAAATTTTGAATGCAGCGAATAAGTTCACTTACCTTGGGATATACATTCCAGGGTTGTCCACGTAGGTGATAAGATTAACACAAGCATTGCCCAAGCTATCTGAGTGTTTGAGAGGTCCTGGAGAAAAGTGTTGGAGAGAAGTATAGAGGGGTGTTGTACTGCCTATCAAACTGAAGGTGTACAGAGCCATTGTGCTTACCTCATTATCTCTGAAAGCCTGACCTTATAACCAAACAATTAGAACAGTTTTAGAGGAAATATATTCTTTCTTCTCTCTATTTCCCAACACTTTTCCTGATCCTGAAATTTGAAGCCAATATTCTTTTGAAATGGGAAACTACTGGCAGCTACAAAGAAGAGAAACTTCACATTGCTAGCAATATCAGAGGTTCACAGAGTGATAAGATCATTATGCTATTATACTTTCTGGGTACCTGGCCACTAGCAGATCAGGCTCAGATATTTCTGTCTGAGGACTGGATATCCAACTCTATTTGATATGACGATGTCTGGCACATGACTTGTGTTTAATACATTCTTGTTAACAACTTAGAAAAAGTTGAAAATGAGTAAATTATATTGAAAATACGAATATCAACCAATAAAAATTTATTACAGACCTACTATGTGCCAGGCATTGTGTGAAGCACTGAGGATACAAAAAAGGCAAAAGACTGTCCCTAACCTGAGCTTATAATCTAAGAGGGAAGATAACATGAAAACAAATATATATGAAGAAAGCTTTATACAGGATAAATAGGAAATAACTAAGAGAAGAAAGGTACTAGAATTAAGAAGGATTGGGAAAAGCTTCTTATGAGAAATATGATTGTAGTTGGAACTTAAAGGAAATGGGAAATTATTAGGTGGAGTTGAAGAGGGGTTATTCTAGCCTGGGGCAGCCAGAGAAAACGTCCAGAGCCAAAAAAATAGAATGGTTTGTTCATGAAACATCCAGGAAACTAGTTTCAGTGAATCAGAGAATGTTCAGAGGAGTAAGGCATAAAAAGGCTAGAAAAGTAAAAGTGGGCTAGGATATAAAGGTACTTGCATGCCAAACAGCCATTTGTATTTGTTCCTGGAGATCATAGGGAACCACTGGAGATTATTGAGTAGAGGGGCAACATGTTCAGGACTAAACTTTAGGAAAATCACTTTGGTGACTGAATAGAGGATGGATGAAAGTGGAGATAGACTTGAAGTAGACAAATCCAGAAGCAGACTATTAAAATAATCCAGGTATAATGTGATTGAGGGCCTCCACTAGAGTAGTGGCATCATGAGAAGAGAGAAGAAGAGAAGGAGGTACATGAAACTGGCTGGTCTTGGCAAACAGATTGGATATGGAGGTCAGTGAGAGAGAGTAGTGACGAATTAAGGATAATTTATAGGTTATCAGCTTGAGGTATTAGAAGAATGGCACTGGTCTTTAAGATAATAAAAGGGAATGGAGTTTGGGAGGAAAAATAATGAATTCTATTTTTGTCATGTCTCCTGGACATCTAGTTTTAGATTTTTGAAAGGGTTTTGGGGAAAAAAATCCCACGTCTCAAAAACAGAATTTTAGACCATTATACATCTGGCTTCCTTCATGTAAAACTAATCAAAACCCATCTCAAAATGCAAAGGATTATTCACTTTGTATTTTAGTATAATTGGACATTCAAGAATTGTCAGAGCAGCAGTCAGTCCTTTTTGTTAGTAAATAATCCCATATCTTTGATTTTCATGAAATTATACAATGGTGTAAAGATACTGGTAAAAATATTTTAACTATACTTAGTCCCTTACTAGGTGTACCAAAGGCAATTAAATATTATTTAAACAAAATTTTTGCCTCATTATAGTAAGTGATATGATCTCTGCCCTCTAAGGATTTATAATGTTAAGAGATATGAAGCATTTTATGGTCATCTGACCATTTAAATCTATACATCAAAATGGGGCTAAAAAATACACAGGAAGCTAAAAGGAAAGGGAAAAAAAGAGACTTTAAAAAGAGAACACATTTTCTTGTCAAAGACATTTAAATTTCTGATGTTTATGGTTTTTATTCATGAATGTGAGACAGGAAGCAGAGAACGAAAAAAAATGAAAGCATCATATTGGAAAAACAAGGAGGAAAAGCAAATGACATTGATACACAGTTTAAAAGAAAACCTTTATTTGTACAGAAATTTGTACAGAAAACTCATTTGTACAGAACACTATGCAGATAGTAGATTGAGACAAAACCAAGGCCCTTATTTCAAAGAGATTATAATCTATTGGGATGGAGAAGGGGGAAGAAGTGAAGGATAGTGAGATCTCATACTTATGCATATATAGAAGAAAAAGAGAAAATTTATACTGAGAAAATATTTGGCTAATAAATTAAGAGATGTGTAATTGCAAAGAGAAAAATATTTGATTCTTCTTTGAGTATATGCACAGATGTAAAATAATCGTAATTGATGACTTCTGGCCTTCCTATGTTTTGCCTTTTAAGACTTTTGACAAATGAATCAATCTTAATGAAGAGAAGTAACTTTTAAAAAAGAAAAAAATTTGTTGGTAAAACTGGGATGAATTCAATATACTTGTACTTCATATCTGATCTCTTTTCTTCTCCATCAGTTTGACTAAAGTTTGAACATCTTATAAGACATATTCATGGATTGTTCTGAATTTGATTGCACATCTAAAAGTATTCCACTTGATAGAATATGACTTCTGTTACCTGGCAAAGTGAATAAACCTAAATTCTGACTTGAATTTGCAGATCTAAGAACAATCCCAGAGGAGAAAGCCTGTTTCTTTACAGAGGAAGAGAATGAAAAGTAAATAATGATGAAGTCAAAAGAAGGCCAGCTTGATCCTACACATTCTTACAGTTCTATATCACTTTTTTAAAATAAAAGGATTTTAAAGCATATTATACAATTGATGTTCAATATTTTCAGTCATATTCAATTCTTTATGACCCCATTTGGAGTAGTCTTCCATATCCTTCTCCTACTCATTTTAGAAATGAGAAAACTGAGGCAAACTGTAATGATTTGCCCAGTATCTATCATACAGCTACTGTCTGAGACCATATTTGAACTCAAGTCTTCCTAACTCCAAGCCAGGTGTTCTATCTTCTGCACCATCTAGCTGCACCATTATAAAATTATCAGATCCCAAATCAGAAGAAGTGTTCAATAGCTGGGAAGAGTTTCAAGGATCCATTTACTATATTTGTAGAGAACTAACAAAGCACCTAATACAATATTATATTGCTGTTTTACAATGGGAATTCCACAATCCCATTTTCACTTGTCTATTCAAGTTTAATCATCCATGTCTAAACTTGATTCCCTGTTTCAATTTAAACCTATTTGTTCTAAATCCAATCTCTACAGATGACAGAACTTTCCTTATAATAATCCTTCAGCTATCTAAAGGCAATCAAGTGCCTCTTTCCTTAAAACAAACAAACAAAAAGAGCTATCACAAATCTTTTTGCAAGTACTAGCTAAGATATCTTAAATCTTAAACAAAGACAATATGACTCCAATATTTTAACTGTAATTCCCTTTGTGCTGAACCATTCTCAAACATTGTTATTTCTAATATTTTGTTTATGAGTTTTGCCACAAAATCTTATATACTTCTGGGGAAAGACCTGTTCCCTCTTCCTCCAGATTGAATCCTATTTTGTAACAAAGAAAACAAACAGGAAAAAACACAGGGAGAATATATAAGACATCTGGCTATTTAAACAATGCTTTGTACTAGTTCTTCCCAATCTTTATGCAAAGAGATATTTCATTATTTGTTCTCTAGAATCCAAACTATTTTAAAAATTACCCAGAATTCCACTTTGTTTTAGGGATTTTGTCATTTCAAATGTTATCATAATTATGTATACTGGGAATATTTGTTTTTGTTGTTGTATGACTATTTCAATATTTATTAATAGATTTTTTCAGTTTTTTTCTTTGAATTCCTCATAACATTTCTAAATGCAAAACTATTTTATTATATTCATAGACTTTTTCACCTCTTCCTCAATTGATAAGCAACCAATTTGAGAGTGTTGCCACAAATATATTAATACACTATTTTTCGGCTCTCATTTCTTTCTTTGACGTTCCTTTCTTTCAGGTTTTACTTAATTTTTTAGTAATTGCAAACTAATATCCAGATTATGGACCAATTAACAGTTTCCCCCTTTATTAGTTTGTCTTCTTAAATCTCTTCCAACACTGTTTCCATTTTTTGTAACACTTTGAAAGTTCCATGTCTAAACCAAGTTGGTTCTTAATTTGCATTTCCATTCCAATTAGAAATGAGAGAATTACTTAGTTTTATAAATTTCTGCAAGTCCTCTCTGCATGTTTGACTTTCATTAGTGATGTTTGATGTAAACAATTTTATCCATATTATATTTCCTTTTCTAATTCTGTCATCAAGGTTTTATTTATGCAAAATATTTAAAAGCAATTTATGAAATGAAGATTGCCTCATTTTTCTGTGACATCCTATATCCCTTGTTTGGTGCGTATCTTTGCTCTAAGTTTTAACTTTGGTTAAAGAGGTTGAGGATATCACAGAAGGAAAATGAATAATTTAAATGACATGAAATTAAATTGCTTTTGATCTAACCAATGTAATAGCATGAAGAGAGAAAAATTAAACTAGAAAGCAAAAAAATCAACGAACAAAAAACATCATCAAACATCTGTGAGAGGTTCCCTGATATTCAAGAATTAACATAAATATATAATACTCAAAGCTATTCCACAACAGATAAATTGTCAAAGGGTACAAATAAACAGTTCTCAAAAGAAGAATTACAAACTACTAACAACCACATGAAAAAATATTACAAATTACTAGCAATTAGAAAAATTCATTATTGCAGGGGTTATGGAAAATAGGCATATTATTAAATTGTTGATAAAGTTGTGGGATTGGTTCAATTATTTTGGAAAGCAATTTGTAATTATATTAAGAAAGTAAATTAAATACCAAGAGTTTCCAGTGTTAGGAAAATAATCTGAGTAAACCAAAGATATATAAAAACATTTGTAACAACATTTTTTAATAATTGAAAAAATGTGAAATAAAGGAGCTATCCACAGAAAAGGGAATATTTAAACATATTACAGTATAAAAATATAATGGAATTTTATTGTGCTATAAGACAGGATAAAAATGAGGCATAGTAAGGCAAATAAACTGATGTTAAATAAAATATATGTGATCAATATATATGATTTCAGCAATGTAAATGGAAAGAAGCAACAACAAAAATAAAAACTTATTAAGAACTATTATATTAAAAAGATCTACACTACAAATTTAATATGATGGTCTCATTTCTCTCTGCCTTACTTTCTGTCTTTGTCTCTATCTTTATCTTTCTCTCAAACACACACACACACACATACAAACACCAAAAGACAAAATTCCATTTTCTGGTTCTGC
This sequence comes from Gracilinanus agilis, assembly GCF_016433145.1. Classification (NCBI taxonomy): domain Eukaryota; kingdom Metazoa; phylum Chordata; class Mammalia; order Didelphimorphia; family Didelphidae; genus Gracilinanus; species Gracilinanus agilis. The sequence continues at coordinate 469,522,106 of NC_058132.1, read as the reverse complement.
CTTTTCATTGGCTGTCCCTCAAGCCTCAAATACTCTTCCTACTCAACAATGTCTTCAAATTCCTCAGCTTTCTTTAGGTGACAACTAAAATCCAATCTTCTGCAAGAAACTTTTTACAAGTCTTCTTAAATTAATGACATTTCTAAGATTATGTTATGTCCATTTTTCCTGTATGACTTATTTGTACATAATTGTTTGTTGTTTGCAAGTTGTCTCCCCATTAAATTGTGAGATTCTTGAGAGATAAAATTATCTTGGGGTTTGTTTTTTTTTTGTTTTTTTTGTATCTCCAGTAATATAATGCCTCCATGATGTTTTTGTTGTTATTATTGTTCAGTTGTTTCAGTAGTGTCCAACTTTTCATTACTTCATTTGGGGTTTGCTTGGCAAAGATAATGGAACTGTTTATCATTTCCTTCTCCAGCTCAGCTCATTTAATAGAGAGAAAACTAAGGCAAACAGGATTAAATGAATTATCCATTGTCATATGGTTATTGAAGAGCTGAGATTGGATTTGAACTCAGTTCTTCCTGTCTATAGGCCTAGCAATCTATCTTTTCTCTGTGCAACTCACTATCCCATTATGTTGTTATCCCATTGGTTATTCAATGTGTCATTCCTTAGTTTCCATTAAGATCTATATGTTTTACTTGTATTAAATTCATTCATTACTATTTTTATTGCATTGTTTTCTTCAAAAATCTGCCTTTTAAAACTTTGCTTATGATTCTGTTAGACTCTGACATATAATCAATTTTTGGAAATGTACAATAGAATACCAGAAATCTCCATAGTTCAGACAAATCTAATTTATTCAATTTTCTTTTCAGCTTCATATTTTCCTTTTTATTTGATTTTTTAAATTAAATCTGTCCACTTTTAAGATAGGAATATTAATGTCTCTAATATTTATTGTACCTCTCTTTTAAGAATTTAGATGCTTTCATCATCTCTATCACTAAGAATTCATTGTTTACTTCAGAATTTTGGTTTTCACTACAACTTATATACAGTGAACCTTTTAGCCTATTTTCCAGTTGCTGGTATCTTCTTTATCTTATATGTATTTATTCATTCATTCAAGTATGCACATACACATATTTCTTATATAATTACATATTTATGTATTGATAGTTTGATAGCTTCTGATGAGTTTTAAGCTCTTTGAAGTTAGGAACTATTTCAGGTTTATCTTTTTCTCCCCTAGAGCTTATAGTACATTACTTAAAACAGACTTAAGAAACACTTGTTGACTGATTGATTGGGTGGATATTATGTCATCTGGAATATAAATATTTAATAATGTTTTTTCTCCTACTGAACAAAAATGTATAAATTCTTTTGTCTCTATCTCTTTTTTCTTTTGAAATAATTTTAATTGTTTGTATTAGTTAAAAAGCATCACTGTAATTCATAGTTTTTTAGGAGTCTCCTGTAGTATAATAGATTTTATTCCATCGATTAATTTTCATTCTTTAGGTGTATATCTATATACATGTATATATATGTATTTTAAATGTTTCTTTTATGAAATACATTATTAGGGAACTTTCATACATTCCTCATTTTTCTATATTTTATTGTATACTTTAATGCATCCATGTTGATCTTTATAATTGCTTGGTTGGGGGTGGTGTTTCTCAACAAGTATGCTATCTAGCTTTAATTTTTTACTTTTTTTTTTTTAACCCTTAATTTTTGGTGTATTGTCTTATAGGTGGAAGAGTGGTAAGGGCGGGCAATGGGGGTCAAGTGACTTGCCCAGGGTCACACAGCTGGGAAGTGGCTGAGGCCGGGTTTGAACCTAGGACCTCCCGTCTCTAGGCCTGACTCTCACTCCACTGAGCTACCCAGCTGCCCCTATTTTTTTACTTTTAAATGAGCACTTAGTCATTATACGGCATTTTGCTTTTGCTAATCTGATACCAATATCCTACCTTTCTTCTTCAGTTCAATATCTTTCCTAATTCCAAATTACTTGAACTTATGTTTATTGTTTTTTTCTCTTATACCTCCCACTTGCTCTTTCCCTCTCCCTCTTCTTCATGCTTCAGATTTCTCCTCTGAAACATTAAATGACTTTTTCATTCTGCTCTCTAACTGATTTTTTTCCCATTATATGTTTTGATTCTTAGATTCCTTAGGTCATTAATTCTCTTTGACTTTTCAGTATTTCCCACAGTGTACAAGTCTGTCTATAAAGAAATTGTGTAACAAAGATTCTCCCTCTTTACTTTCTATGGTGTTCTTGCTTTAAATAGTTTTCTTAGCTTCAATCCTTTCATTCTGTAGGTTATGCATTACTGTGCTCCTCTTCCAGGTCCTGATATTTATTCTTTATTCTCTCAGACTACTGGAATTAAACAATATCTGTTGTTTTCAAGAGATGAGAGTACCCTATTGTGACACCAAATTCTACGAAGTCTCTGCAGCTGGACTTTTCCCCCTGCGTTTCCCAGTCTCCACTATAATGGACTCCATAATCCTCCCTGAAATTTTCATCAGCCTCATTGATAATCTGAAGGAATAGGCAGTTAGAAAAGGATTGGTGAGAGTATCCCAAGGATATTGCTGAAGAAACACTCTAAGGGATTTTTTGTAATTGTGTATCTTCCTTCTCATCTTTAAACAAAGGTCACATAAATTGGGGTTGATTAACCTGGAATAAAAAGCTAATGGGAAGCAATTATCTTCAAGTATATGATAAAGTTGTTGTCTAGTCCTCTGACTCTATAAGGGGCAAAGTTATATTGATATATTTAGTGTGATATTTGACATAGCATAAGGAATTGCTTCCTGAATAGAACATAGCTGAACATGGGGGGGGGTGTACCAAATGAAATATACTATTTAAATATAAATATTTAAATAAAGTTTAGATCCTAATTTTACTGGAAAAGAAAGACACTGCATCAAAAGGCTGTTTATAGCCCTTTGAGACCTACAGAAAGTTTTGGAATTCATTCCTTACTCCTTTCTTGCCTTAACAATATAGGCTTATGTGATCTCCTAATGGTTGGCAAGATCCTTGTAAGATTGATTTTTCATGCTATACTTGATATGGTATGGTGTCAATGACAAAACCAAAGTTTTCTTCTTTGGATCTATTTCAGAAATACTGTGACTAACTCCAGATGATGACATGAGGCTCAATCTTATCAGAAGCTACTTTCAAACAAATAGTCCATTACACAAAAAGAATAATAGACTTCAGTCCTATAGTATGGTAGCATCAGAGATTTGATCTGGCAACAGAAGAATGGAAGCTACTATAACATTCACTGGATGTGTCTATAAATACAATGATAAAGATCCCTTTTTCCCCTTTAAAAAAACATACAACTCTGCAATCCCTTTTCTGAGTTTTGCAATGGTTGGGAATATGAAAAGTCACAGCAAATGACTAGCAATTTAAAATTGGTTAGAACAAGTATATTTGTCAGAGAGTTGTGAAAAGAAGTATTTAAAAAAAACAATAAAAAAATCTTGGGAATTTAGCCTTAGAGCAACTAAGAAATTAAGATTTATTAGTGTCTTCAAGGCAAACTCTGAAGCAACTAGGGAAGAAGTGTTTATTTATTCCTGTAGAGTTGAAGGAGGGTGTGAAGATGGAGGTTGGGATCAGAATGGACAAACATAAGAAAGGAACAAAATCCTGGAGAAAAGGGTAGCTTGGGATACTCTAGATTGCTGTAGCAAGTAGAGAGGAAGGCCATAAGAAGAGCAAAGAATAAAAAGAAAAGAAGTTAGAATGTCCTTCATCTCCTCAACAACTTAGAGAAGTTCTTAGAGTTTTCCTTCAATGATCTCTTGAGGGAAGGGAGAAATGAAATGAGGGGGCATGAACAGGGTTGGATGGTGAGGATTTAGAGCAGTAATAAGAAACAAAGCTAAATTTTCAGTGTCACACTCTAGTTCCTTACCTGAGCAGCCTTGGATTATATCAACCCTACCTCTGTTAGAAAGTATTTGGAAAAAATAGGTAAGGGGAAATGTAGATTAGAAATCTCTAGAAATAGAGATTACTTCTTTTGTTTTGTTTTGTTTCCGATGAAACCTGCATCTTCTTTTATGTAAGTCTATCATTTCTACCAATGTAGGGTAGAATGGAAGTTTTTGTGCAACTTATAGTCTTAGAAAGTTCCTTTGGGTTCCTGAGAAGTTTGCCCAGGATCACTTAATAAATGTGTATCAAAGGTAGGATCCGAACACAAGTCTCCCAGAATGCAAAGCCAGTTCTTTATATTTGCTATTCCATACTTCATTATGTTCTCTAAAAGTTATTATCTATAAAATTGATCATTAGGATAAAATTGCTTAGTCACAGACTTTGATTTATAATGTTGCAATTATTTCCATTTAGGGTTGCAGTTTTTTAAAGCAGGAAGAACCATAAACAATAAGGTCTCTCAATTTTAGACACTACAAAAGAGAGTCGCTTTTATCCTACTGGGAACAGAAGCATTGCCTCTCAGAGTACTACAATGTGTGAGTCTAAAGCAAGTGATCCATAACAGGGGTGGATTCAGTCATGATTCAGCTACTCTTCTCTTTGTTCTGTTCACCACCCCCAGAGTTGTACTTATTCTCTGAGTTCAATAGAGACTTTTTAGCTCACTTTACACATCAGCATGCAAAATTATTATTATTAATGACTAAGTAGTAATTATATAGTGCTTTGAGGTTCATAAAGTGCTTTTCTCATATCACCCTTGTGAGGTAGATTAAGTGAGTTGCTCATAACCCCACAAATTGCCATAACTGAAACTGGAATTCAAACCCTAGTTTTCTCATTCCAAGTCTAGCACCAGTTAGTTTTAGATTAGTTTCTATGATAACAGAATCAAAGAATTTGAGAGTAGGAAAGAACCTGAGTGATTATCTAGTTCAAGATAAGCCCAAAAGGAATTCCTTTCTGATATCCAAAGCAGATATCAAATCAGGTTCTTTGGAACATATTAGGAACAGTAATAAACGCAATGGGTTTTTAATTTTAAAAATCTAAAACCATTTAAATTAGTGACATATATTTAAAAATATATAGCTTGTTGATGTTAACTTTTCCTTATGCTAAGCAACTGTATTTTTAAAGATCCACAATAGGAAGAAATGCCCATGTTGAAGATATAAATACTGATAACTCCAGGAGTAGATTATCTTGTTTTAACTATTATTGATTAAAAAAAAAACAAACCTCCAATAAAGTCCTCTCTCATGTCTCATCATGATATGGAAATGATCCTGAACTTTCTATAACCTGGCCAGTAGTGTTAGCATTCTGGTAGGCTCCAAGAATCTGTTGATTACAATCTGGTGATATAGTTTGTAAATCTGTCATTTGAAGACCATTCTTGACGACTTCAGAGAGTTTTTTTCACCAGAATGCTACTTTTCAAGCAGTGACTATTATTTTTTGCTACTATAACTCATAAAAACCATTTATTATGTAGTGTTGAGGTTGAAATCTATACCTATGGTAGTAGCCCAAACAGCAAAATCCTGAAATCTTTGTCTTTTCATTTTGAGAAATGAATAAAAATGGTTTAAAAGCCTATAAATGCAATTTCAAAATTGGGGGGAAATTTTTAGAATTGTTTTTATATTTGAAAATGAATTTGAAATTACACATCTTTGTATCACTTCCTATCCTCTTATATTTTAGGTAGAGAAAACATATCATTGTATGAGATAACTAGAGAATTTTAAAGATGAATTTGTTCGATATATGACTTGAAAATGCTATTTGAATTTCTGCCCATTTTTAATGTCTGTTTTGGGAGTAGGCCAACCTTGACCCTTCATCATTTTCTTTACTTAAAAAATACTGATTAATTTTACAATCGGTTTACTCACAATTACCAATTTACATTAGTTAATGCCAGCTTGAATCATAGTTACCTTTTATATGGACTTCCTTAGTCATACTAAAGATTTGTCAGGTGCTTAAGAATTCATAGGAAGATGAACTCTGAACTTTATAGTCTATGATGTTTTCAGCTTATGTCCTCATTAAAGTTGTAGCTCCTGTCCTCATTAAAGTTTTATACCTATTATTACATCAATAGAAAAGATAAGATCACAATAATTGCTTCAGTTGAAATATGAAGGAAAAAAACATTCAAACAGGCTTTCTAGGTACTCTGCCAAGGACGAATGCCATCATCCATCCTCTAATGTCATGGTGAAGAAGGATGGGCATTGTGGAGACAGTGTTTCTTATTTTCTCTTCCTAGATGTATGGTTTGGTGCTTCTTTCTCATGCTTTTAAAATAATAAACAATCTAGCACTGACTATAAGTTCCTGAATAATGTCAAGCTTCACAACACTTTAAAATGTGAGGGGGGCACATATGTTTAATAAATTCTTCATTCAAAATGTTTTTTATCTTAAAAAATAATAAAATAAAATGTGAGGTGGGGAAAGGGATTATAACAAACAAGCAGGCTGGAATGTTTGGATTTATCCAGGTGATTCTATTAATTGCCTGTCCCCTCTTGTTGGAAACACAAGATAATTTTCTTTGCAATTCAATTTCCATTGGGTAGTTTGCTGTGATCATCTTATCACAACTTGAATTTCCATTATGCTTACAACACCAGCAACAAGTAAGACATCAGCAGGTGTACAGAGAAAAAAACGAGTGAAATTGATGAACCCCAAACCTATTAAAGAGAATAGCATGGAAGAACCAAGTGCTAACAATACTACAGATGAGATCTTAACAGTAAGAATCTGTCATTGGGAGAACTCCAAGGGTATGACTTTGTGGAAAAATAGCAAAGAAGCTATTTTAGTTGGGAATCCATTTTAGTTTGTTCTATTGGGCAAATTCATGATGAGGCACAGCTGGGCGCATACTTCAACTAGGCTAACTCCTGCTGAGGTAATGTCTTCACCTACAACGTGCCTTCCCCACATGAGGTTAGTGAGGATATAAATGGAATAGTCCAGTAACACACCATAGGCAACTGACCTCTATGCATCATAGTCTCCCATGAATAGATAAAGCAAGACTTCTCATTTAGGCAAAACATCTACTTAACTACCCACCTCTGAAATAGTGTCATTTTATTTTTAAAAGATGACATTTATTATTATTCTTCTATTAACTTTTAACATTCAAGGCTTTCAGGGTCATCTTCTCACTTGTAAAGGCTCTAAGAACTATCTCCATTATAGAATATTTCTTTTTCTTTCACTGACTCTTCAACTTGAAAATGTGTTCTATAGTTTACCATCTTCCTTGAAAAGTCCATGATAAGCTTACTCTTCTTCATGATATAGCCCATTTCCTTTTTTTTAAAAATCAAATATAAACTTTTTGTTAACTTAGCTTCTAACTTCTGCTTCTAATGAGAGATCTGGATTACTACTGTGTATTTCCAACAGTAGTTCAGTGCTTCAAATCAGTAAATTATGATGGATATCATGGAAAGACTTACAGAAGCATCATGGTGAAGCATCATTTATGCTATGGCTGTCTGTTGATTTTGTGAACATTTCAATCTATTCTTTGCGTAACAAAAATAAAAATCTTTCTAGACATTTAGAATCCTTCTGCTATATCCCTGCTTTTCTGACAGGATATGTCTCTTTGCATATTCTTGGCATAGATCCCACAGACTGTTTTTCTCTCTGCCAGAGCACATGATAGGTCATGCCTCAACCTGACATTTTGGCTCTTCATGATTGCTCTGTTTGCTCCATCTTAGCATCTGAAACTGGAAAAATTTAGTAAATTCTTCTTCTCTCAAGGGAACACAATTGGAATCCAGATGATCAGAGAAGATAATATTTGTAAAACATTTAACCTAGTGCCTGACATATAGTGGGTGCTTAATATATGTTTATTTCCTCTCCTTACTTCATTACATGGATCTAGGTCTGTGACAATGGCATAAATTTTAGTTTCTATTGTCTCCAAAAGAATATTTTAAAGTTAGTAGTATTAATACCTTATTTTATATAGTGCTTTAAAGTTTTCAAGGTGCTTTTACAAAGACTTTATGTATCTTACTAAAATAACATGTAATTTAGAATTATATTCAAACAGGACTCTTTGAAGCTGGTCTTGAAAAACAAAGTAATCACCAAAAATAGCAGCAATTTCCTTTATTTTATCTCAATCAATTTTAAGTTAGTTGAAGTGTTATTGGTGCAATCTTCCCACCAAATCTAAAAATCAATGACTATTAGATAGGACAAATAGTAAGGAAAAATTTCTTTGGAAACCACGCTTCAGAAATTTCTGCTAAAACTTGAATATCAAGTTATTGGATTTTTCTTTTTAAGCCTAGAAATTCTAAGATATTTTATATACCTTCTCTCAATTCTTTTAACAACTCTAACTATCTGAACTTCATTCTTATTCAAACCTAAGTTTAAAGAAGTGATTCTTTTTTTCATAGTAAAAGAATAACAAATTTGAGAAGAAAAATTTTAAAAATGGTATTCTAGTCTTCCATAGAACAGAATTTATACCACATGTCTGAAATATAGTTCCATGATGATCAAAAGCCTGATTGTAGCAATGTCCAAATAAAGGAGGACAATTAGCAAATTCGTGCATATTATTGGTGGTTCTTCTAACTATCAAATTTCTCTAATCTTTGACATAGGTAAACCTTAAAAGTAAATCAGAAACTGTCAGGAATCAAGTTTTCGTTGTTTTTTAAATGAGGGTTCATCACTGACAAATATCTTTGACAGTCAGGTAAAGGCTACAAAACCCTTCTTAAAATAAAGTTTTTAAATGCATAAAAAAGGATAGATAGGATTACAAAGGAAACTAATTGTTTTGCAACTCAGTTACAAAACAAAAAGTTCATGGACTCCAGATTATGCATCCTTGCTGTGTGTGTGTGTGTGTGTGTGTGTATATATATATATATATATATATATATATATATA
>NC_058132.1:469490849-469508256 GCF_016433145.1 Gracilinanus agilis | reverse complement strand
TACAGAGAATTAAACATAACATTTCTCTACATAGGAATACAGATAATTAGATCTCACTGAGGCCCTTAAAAAGGCAAATTTAAAAATTATAAGTTTTCTTTCTTTCCCCTCTGTATCTTATTTACCTTTTCAGGTTTCTCTCGATTTTTGTGGTTGGATATCAAACTTTCCATTTAGCCCCGGTCTTTTCTGTGCAAATACCTGGAATTCTTCAATTTTGTTGAATGTTTTTTTTTTTTTTTTGAAATATATAGTCAATTTTGATGGGTAGTTGATCCGTGGTTGCAGGCCCAGCTCTCTTGCCTTTCTGAATATTGTATTCCACGCCTTGCGGTCTTTTAGTGTTGAGGCTGCCAGATCCTGTGTGATCCTGATTGTTGCTCCTTGATATTTGAATTGTTTCTTTCTGGCTTCTTGTAAGATTTTTTCTTTTGCTTGGAAACTCTTGAATTTTGCAATGATATTTCTTGGTGTTTTCCTTTCTTGATCGAATGCCGCAGGTGTTCTATGAATCCTTTCAATGTCTATATTGCCCTCTTGTTGTAGGAGTTCAGGGCAATTTTGCTGAATTATTTCTGTTAGTATAGAGTCCAGGTTTTTATTAATTTCTGGTTTTTCTGGAAGACCAATTATTCTCAAATTGTCTCTTCTAGACCGGTTTTCTTGGTCTGTCACTCTCTCATTGAGATATTTCATGTTTCCTTCTATTTTTTCAGTCTTTTGGCTTTGTTTTATTTGTTCTTGTTGTCTTGAGAGATCATTAGTTTCTACTTGCTCAATTCTAGCCTTTAGGGATTGATTTTCGGCTATAATCTTTTGGTTTTCGGCCATAATCTTTTGGTTTTCCAAGGTCAAGCCCCCTGGTGGATTCCCTTGCTTGATCCTCTGCAGGAGGTTCCTTTACAAGTCTCAGGGAGCTACTTCCACAGTCGTATACCCGTCTGCACTGATTCCCCACTTAGGCTTTAGTTCCTGGCTGTGTCTGCCTCCACCCACGCCTCTGCTCAGCCGGCACTCTGCGCCCAGCGTCCACTCTCTGCTCCCGCGCGCTCAGATTTCGCGTGCGTTCTTGACTTAATGGGGTCCTAAGTCTTGCTGCTCTCAGGAACAGGTCCTGGAGCTGCCAATGACTCGATGGGTGCCCCAAACTTGCTCTATTTCTTTTTAGCTGGGTTCGGAGCTATAGGTGAGTGTGGAGGGGGTGGGGGTGGGGCGGTTGCTCAGCCCGCGATTGAGTGAGAGCCCTTTTTAGCCTGGAAATGTCTCGATTCCACGTACCTTCCACGCTGTGCCCTGTTGTGGGGTTCCTCCGTTCGTCTGGACTTGTTTTTATGTCCCCTTGAGGAGTTTTGTGTGTTTCGGTCAGGAGAGGTTAAGAGCTGCTTCTTACTCTGCCACCATCTTAACCCGGAAGCTCTATACCCTAACATTTTATCATTCAAGGTGCACCCCAATATTCAACCACCAATCCTAGGTCTCAATAGGAAGGATGTCTATTTAGGAATAATGAGTGGGGAGATCCATTTAAGATGCATAGGCAGGATGTCCATTGAGGATCAATAGGTAGGAAATATATTTTCTAGCAATGACTGGGTGCTGTCTTGAAGAGGTATCTCTGCCTTTAATTGAGTCTTGGTTGATTGGAATGGCCTTCAGTCTGATATACTAGCTATGTCCCTCAGTCAAAGGGTCAGCACATTCCCAAAGCCTCCACCACTCATCATCTGTACATGCCTTATATGATTGATAAGCTTTCAGCTAACTTGATGAGTCACATCCTATTGCAAATGCTAGCCTATGAGAAAAAGAGGAAGTAGCTAGAATTACTGTGTAATTTAGACTTTTCCCTTATAAAATATTAATGGATTTCTATTAATCTTACTATTATATGTGACAATAATCACTTGTTGGGATAAATACTGATTAATTGTAATAACAATTTAAATTTATTTTAAAAAGAATCAGGGAATCGGGGAGTCTCATTCTCTTCAATACCTACAATTACTTAAAAAGATACAATATTTGATATTCTCACTATTCTCATTACCCTCCTCTGAACAATCTGCCCTATTAACCTGCCAACTTATCATGTCAAGGAAACATCACAATTTACCCCCACAGCAAGTTCTCATATTATCTAAGAATGCCAGCTTATGGTAAAGGTTTCAAGGTCAAGGATTCCATCCAATATCTGCAGTTTTGATTGTTTTCTGTGGTTTAAATATATAGTATGAATATAGTTTCACTATCTTAAGTTAATCCTCCAAACAATTCCTGGGGCAAATGTCAGTGTTCTTATGGTTATTCCAATTCCCTGTATCTAGTTTGTTCTAATACTTTATATGCACATTACTTTTATCCAAGTTAATTACATACTTGCTTAGAGAAAACTTTGATATTTGCCTCCTCTAAATCAAATGATAGATGGAACCTGCCTCCAACTAACTTGTAGTTGAAACCTATTTGGAGAAATACAAACAGTTTACTTTTTAATTTTTTTAACAAGTGAAAAGGCTTTTCCCACTAAAATATTAGTTGCTTCAGGAAATTAAAAAATTTAAAAACAATAATTCATGAACAAATTTGTTGATTATTCTTCCCTGTTTTATATGTTGGATTTAATATTTAAACATATAAACTATTTCAAAGGTTATGCTAAAAATAGTAAAATATATAAAAGAGTAATATTGAGTTTATGAAACATTTGAGGTAGAAAGACTCAGTTATTTTAGAAACAGTGTGACTACATAGAGGTCCTTATAGGGAAAAAAGAGAGATTAAATTTTAATCAGATCACCAGTTGTTTTATCCTTTAACTATTATTATCCATTGGAAAATAGCTTTTAAGAATCATTAATTACAAATATTCCGTAAATAAATTCAGAGGCAAAGATAAGAAAGAAAGACAAATCCTGTGCTAAATGAAAGCATTTTGCCAAGGCTACTTTGGTGTTGTAAATTATTTTCATACTGTCCTGGTGAAAACCAATTTCCACAAAACTGAAGTAAAAGATAGAATTGAATAGTCCATAGCTACGTATGCTTCCCATTTTAAAAATTTTAAAAATTCATTATTTTTCTACTTCATTTTTCTGGTTCTTTATCTTTCAATAAACTTCAGTGCATATTCAATAAACTTGAGTACATATATTAACAAAGTAGGGAGGACAAAGATCAATGAACTAGGCATGCAAGTAAAAAAAACCAGAAAGGGAACAAATTAAAAATCCCCAATTAAAAACTAAATTAGAGATTATAAAAATTAAAGGAGAAATTAATAAAACTGAAAGTAAAAGAACTATTGAATTAATAAATAAGACTAGAAGCTGGTACTTTGAAAAAACAAATAAAATTGACAAAGTACAGGTCAATTTAATTAAAAAAAGGAAAGAAGAAAACCATATTATCAGTATCAAAGATGAAAAGGGAGACCTCACTTCTAATGAAGAGGAAATCAAGGCAATCATTAAAAACTATTTTGCCCAATTTTATGGCAATAAATACAGCAATCTACGTGATATAGATAAATATTTACAAAAATATAAATTGCCTAAATTACCAGTGGAAGAAATAGAATACTTAAATAATCCCATATCAGAAAAAGAAATTGAACAAGCCATCAAAGAATTCCCTAAGAAAAAATCCCCAGGACCAGATGGATTCACAAGTGAATTCTATCAAACCTCCAAAGAACAACTAATCCCAATACTATACAAACTATTTGATATAATAAGCAAAGAAGGAGTTCTACCAAATTCCTTTTATGACACAAATATGGTACTGATCCCAAAGCCAGGCAGGTCAAAAACAGAAAAAGAAAACTACAGACCAATCTCCTTAATGAACATAGATGAAAAAATCTTAAACAGAATATTAGCAAAAAGACTCCAGCAAATGATCACGAGGGTTACTCATTATGATCAGGTGGGATTTATACCAGGAATGCAAGGATGTTTCAATATTAGGAAAACCATTCACATAATTGACCATATCAATAAGCAAACCTACAAAAATCACATAATTATCTCAATAGATGTTGAAAAAGCTTTGACAAAATACAACACCCATTCCTACTGAAAACACTAGAAAGTATAGGAATAAAAGGGCCTTTCCTAAAAATAATAAGTGGTATATATGTAAAACCACCAACAAACATCATCTGCAATGGGGATAAATTAGAAGCATTTCCAGTAAGATCAGGAGTGAAACAAGGATACCCATTATCACCTCTATTATTTAACGTTGTACTAGAAACATTCGCAGTAACAATCAGAGAAGAAAAAGAAATTGAAGGTATTAAAATGGACAATGAGGACACTAAGCTATTACTCTTTGCAGATGATATGATGGTCTAATTAAAAAATCATAGAGAATTAACTAAAAAGTTAGTGGAAATAATCAATAACTTTAGCCAAGTTTCAGGATACAAAATAAACACATATAAATCATGAGCATTTCTATATATTTCCAACATATCACAACAGCAAGAATTAGAGAGAGAAATTCCACTGAAAAAGACCAGTGATGGGCAAACATTTTAAAAAGGGGGCCAAAGGAAAGGAAATGCTCATCTGTCAGTCTGTTTCTAAGGCAACTTGTTTCAAGTTTCATTGTATTGTATCCTACTCATTGTATTCCTCAGATTAGGAATAATGTCATGGGGCCGAATAGAACATGTCAGGGCACCGCATCTGGCCATAGTATTCCCATCACTGCCCTAGACAATATAAAATACTTAGGAATCTATATGCCAAGACAAACATAGAAATTATATGAACACAACTAAAACACTTTCCACACAATTAAAACTAGATCTAAAACAATTGGAAAAACATTGAGTGCTCATGGGTAGGACAAGCCAACATAATAAAAATGACCATCCTACCCAAATTAATTTACTTATTTAATACCATACCTATCAAACTACCTAAAAACTTTTTTAATGAATTAGAAAAAACTATAACAAAGTCCATTTGAAAAAACAAATGTAATGCAGGATTGCTGCAAGTTCTCTTGCATTTGCAAATTCACCTGAGGCAATCCTGGTAGTTAGGGGAACAGAATGTTGACCCAGCAAATCCCTAGTCTCAAGACCAGACCTTTGGAGCTACTGTAAATTCCCCTGGAGAACCACCCTAGGAGTTCTGATTTCCTTGACCTGACCCAGACATCCAGCTATCCCCTTGAACTCCCCCTTGGGCCCTGGGAGGTGGGAATTTGGCTGGGAGGTGGAACATGGGAAATTAGTTTATTTAGCCAGGCGGGGACACCCCTAAACCAAATCATTACCCTCATTTGTCAATCATTCTGAAATATAATAATAGCATATTGTCATATGCTATTATTATAAGAATAGTAAATTGGAGGAATCCCATGTGAATTGGAATGACCTCCAGGAACTGATGCAGAGTGAAAGGAGCAGAACCAGGAGAACATTGTACACAGAGACTGATACACTTTGGTACAATAGAACATAACAGACTTCTCTACTAGCAGCAATGTAAAGATCCAGAGCAAGGCTGAGGGACTTATGAGAAAGAAAACTAGCCACATTCAGAGGAAGAACTATAGGAGTAGAAATGCAGAAGAAAAACAACTGATTGAACATATGGGCTGATGGGGATATTATTGGGGATGTAGACACTAAATGATAACTTTGGTTCAACTCTCAATAATATGGAATTAGGTCTTAATCAATGATACATTTAAAACCCAGTGGAATTGCATGTTGGCTACAGGGGGTGGGAGGGGCTTGGGAGAGAGGGAAAGAACATGAAACATGTAACTATGGGAAAATACCAAAAATCAAATAAATAACTGGGAAATGAATAAATAAATAAGTGGATTGCATTAGAGTTAAAAATGACATTCACTTTTTTTCATTTAGGTCCTGAGATTTAAATTTAGAAATGAAGAATCTAGGAATGGATCAGTTATACCAAATCCAAAGTGTCTCTCTGAGTTTTTAAGATAATAGAGATTTCTCCCATGATATACAAAAAATAATAAACTTTAAATATAAGCTACATTTTGGAGATTCTGAAAATGTTTATATAATGAATATATTGATGAAGCACATATGATATGTCTCATAGATTATACTTGTAATGTCTTAAATGCATCTATATGTGAGAAATATGATGTTGGGAAAAGAGTACTTGTTCTTGAATTATTAGAGGCAGGTTCAAATTCTGCCTCTGATGTTTAATGTCTATGTGACCATGGACAAATCATAATTTTTCATTGTATTAATTTCCTAATCTATAAAATGAAAGGATTGCACTAGTTGGGTTTTGGAGTCTCTTTTAGCTCTAGATCTCTATAATATAGCCAAAAAAATATTTTTGATTTCCCAAAGAAATAGCTTGATATTGACAATATTTTTCAAGCTGTTTTTTTGAATAATACAAAATCTTTTCTCCTACCTCTACATTTTAGTTCAAATAACATTTTATTTTGTGCTGACTTTTTTCAAGAACTTTCCCTCTATTTTTACCTTTTCCTAATTTCTAGCCCCTTCTCATTGATTCTTGATTCTCTCCACATTATGGGAAAAAATATTTTTTCTTTTTGTTCATTTTAGTATCTCTTTTTGAGAATTTTTAGAGTACCAAATTTTAATTCCTTTTACTTTCTTTTTAAATATGGATTTTAATTCCTTCTTTTTCTGCTCTATTTTAAAATTTTAACAATTCAAGAAGGAAAAATTCAAATAAAAATTTTGTCTTGTCATAGAACCCAATGTTTTCTGAGTCACTAGGCCTACCAAAATCATTTTCTACTTCTATGGTCAAATTGACTTATTTCTGTTTTTATACACTTCTGAACACTAGACTTTGGATTGTGGCTAACCGTAAAAGACTCATATATTCAACCTCCTAAGAAGGGATACAGACCTGGGGATACTATATTGTCATAGAAAAGATGGTCTATTGCTATGTAAATTATTAAAAACAAAAAAGATTCAAAAAATATCTTGTCTTTTATCACAGATGTACCGCAAAGGAAATATTTTATTGGCACCCTTTTCATTTTCCTTTAGAGGCAAGCCTTCCCTTCACTCCCCACATCTTTGCTTCACTTTTCTAGTACTATGGTCCTATTCTCCCATTCAACTTTTAAGAGATTTAAAAAATTACTATTGCTATTTACTTACTTAAAGACTGAGTTGGATACATCTCTATTTCCCCTCTTCTTTGTGTAACTTTGAGTAACTTCTCACTGTATTATCCTTTTTACAGAAAATATTGATTAATTTATATGGCATTATGACTTTTAACTCACAGAAATTTAACTAATAACTTTCTCCTCTCTTTCTCTGATTCTGTAAGTTCCCCTTAAAGTCATTAGTTCCTTAGCTCAACTGTAGAATCAAGACTTGCTTCCTTCTTGACTCATTTGATGTCACACTCTTTAAAACTATCCCCTGTATCAAATGGGATTTCTTAATACTGGGTGCAGTGTCTCTTGCTGTGTAACAAGCTCTAGGGAATGAAAAGAAAATCCTCTCACTTCCTACTGAAAAGGAACTATTCCTTCTCAAAGGTTGGGTTTCTTCTTTTACAGATGACTCTTCTCTACTGTCAGGGTCATAGTCTTCAGTAAGTTTAAGTTTTAACTCTCTTCTCACTCCCTGGAGGCCAGCAGGACAAGGACAATTTTTGGCTATTCATTGGATAACTGCTTTCTAATTCCAACAATTTGGATGAAGGCTTCTAAAAGGATAAATAAAGAGCTTACAAATATATTTGTGCTTTGTTTAGGAATCCCCCTCCATTGTGTTCCTCTATACCTAGTCTGATTTTGTCAACTGGAGTGGGGAGTGGGTAGAATCAATAGTTCCTAGGTAAAATGATGAGCTGTACATCTCATCTTCAACACATGCATAAGCATACCCATATGCACACACATGGACCTGCACAAAATATATCTTGTAACATAGTCTGATCACAAAACACCCAATCAACTACGTCATATTTAACTATTTTGTACTTATTTGATTGAGGTATTGACAAAATATGTGGGAAGGAAGGCACTAGGAGATGGTAACAGAAGAGGTTTGGTGCAGAAGCATAACCTATTAAGCAGACTTTTGAAAGGATTGTAGGGGGGTAGAAGTGAGGAATAAATGTATTCCAGGTATGGGGCACAGCCAGAGAAAAGAAATAGAGATGAAGATGGCAAATGAAGTACTGTATCTGAGAAAAAATTCAAGAATGTCAGTTTCATTGGACCACATAGTCAGAAGCACAAAAATATATAATGAGCCTGGAATTATAGATGGACACTAGGCTGAGAAAGGATTTAAATGTCAAACAGAAGAGTTAATATTTGATATTATAGGCAATAGGGAGCCACTGAAGTTTATTGAGGGAGAGAGTAACATGATAAGATTTGTATTTCAGTAAAATCATACTAGCAGCTTTTGGAGGATTTTTCTGGAGAAGAGAATCATTTTGAGACATGGAGATTACTTAATAAACCCCACTCCCCCATATCACATTTATATTTTGACAAAGGTATTTGAATTCTTAACCAAAACAAGTAAGGAATATGAGAAATCCTCAAGTTTGGCTAGAGCAAAAAGGAAGATTTTCTTCTTGGTGGGAGATTTTTCTTGTGCCAAATCACAAGGTAAGCAAGTATTAGGTTGATGTATTTTTATATGTGACTTTTGTCTAACCCTTCCTATAGGGCCATTGTCACCATGGTAGCTATTGAAATATTCCACAGGCTTGAGCGAATCTCTATCCATTCTTTAAAGTTCAATTTGAAATGTCTCCTCACCCAGGATCAGATATAATATAGTACTTCTGATATGGAAATTTCTGCTTCGCCAGGCACAGGGAAACCACAATGCCATTCAGAGTAAAGGAAAGAAGATTTGTTATACATGAGGATCCAGAAAGGCTTGTTACTCATAATTGGCCCCCAAGAGAAGGAGTCTCTGTTTTTTTTATTCATTTAATCAGGGGGTTTCCATAGGTTACATGATGGTCAAACAGAACAAGAGGGGTTTACGTAGGTTACATGGTTGGTCAAACCAAGCAGGAAAAGTCATGACTGCACAAGCAAAGGCCAGAGGGGTCTCCATTAGTCAGGCAGGAAATGCCTACATCAACAGATATTTCTGTTATTGCATCTGGCTTGTGGTGAGCTTCAGGGTTGGTGTTGCCTTGCAAAGCTAGTTCCTTCTATTTTAAGTGGTGGTCCTTAAAGGGAGTCCTTGGGATATCTCTATTACACATTCATCTTTTTTCTCTCTGTTGTTGTTGTTGTTGTTGTTGTGTGTGTGTATGAAATATACAAATATACAAATACACAATATACAAATACAAATATACAAAATAGTATATATTCCTGATATGGAAATTCTCCACTTCTATGAAGGCTGTGAAATTGTTTATAACTTACATTTTTATATAGTTTTCTGGGACACAGATAAAATGACGGCCATTTACATTCAGCTTGTATGTGGCAGAGGCAGGACTTGGACAGTCTTGTTGATTAAAAAAGTAAGTCCACTAAATATCTCATTACACTGTACTTCTCTAGTATGCTCTTCATAGAATATTTTGTATTCTAGTTATCTGTGTTTATTTTAGCACACTAGTAGATTTTAAAGAACTACATCAAGGCAAGGATCATATTTCATCTTGTGATAATGAGATTAAATTTACCTTGCCCATTATCAAATCTAATTACCAAAAGTGTAAACAATTCCACTTGAATCACAAGTTGGGAGGCCTGTGACCCATGTGTATTAGAGTGAGTAACGAATCAGAATTTACTGACTGTCTCCTTTGCAGTCCTAAGAAAAATGTCTTTTGTGATTGGACATATAAACTAAGAGGAAGGCACAGGGAATGACACAAAAGAAGCCCCTTTAAAAGAGAGTTCAGTGAGTTCAGCCTCTTCTCCTTCATGTCTTGGACCTGAAGGACTTTTTCTTGTTCCTGTCTTGGACCTGGAGGAGCACTGGACCTGAGACCGTGAGACCTTACTGAGACTGTTCTTAAATCTTTCCCTTAGAACTACATGTGGTGACTGAAGAAGGCTGACTACCTTAGCCTCTGGAGGGGACCTTGTTTGGGAGAAGCCCTCATGACTAAACACCTTGTTAATTGACTTTTAGGCTTTCCAAATGGGCCTTTGGAGGCCTGCTGGAGTAAAGCCCAGACTTGAATACAAATCTAATTCGGTAAGTTAGATCTTTTACTCTACCCTTTTCTCATCTCTCTCTACTTCCACTCTCTCCTAGATGTTGTAAATAAATTACTAAAGTCATTTTAGGAATTGGTATTTATTCAGTTCCTTGGCAACCACACCTTTAAATATTAACATATCCAATCAAAAACCTGTTTTCCCTCTTACAATCTTAAAATGGTGTCTTTCCAAACAAAGTAACTAATCATATACTAAGTGTTTAATAAATGTTTGTTAGAAGTTAGGAAAGAAAAAAAAATGGAAGGAGGAGAGGGAATAAGGAAAGGAAGCATTTCAAACAAGATAATCTTTGTAAAGTGCTTAGCATAGTGTTTGACTCATAGTAGGCACTATATTTTTAATTTAAATTTATTTATTGAGGCAGCTAGGTGGCTTAGTCAGACCTAGAGATAGTTCTTAACTTCCACTTTGGCCCCAGAAACTTCCCAGCTATCTGGTCCAGTCACTTAACCCCAGATGCCTAGACCTTACCACTCTTCTGCTTTTAAATAAGTCTTGATTCTAATATGGGAGGTATGTGTTTAAATAATAATAATAAATATATTTATTTGCTTGTTATATTAAAATACCTGGGTAACTACCCCTTCACCTACCCTCTCCCCATTACAGAAAGCATCATTTGACAAAAAGATATATGTATATATAAAACTATGCCTTACTTATTTCTACTTATCAATTCTTTCTCTGAAGGTGGGTATAACCAAGTCATTCTTCAAACAATATTTCTATGGCTATATATATTTTTCTCTTGATTCTGCTCATTTTATTCTTCATAACTTCATGTAGGTCTTTCCATATGACATATGTTAAGTGGTCCCAGAAAAAATTAATCTCTGCTACTTTCTAAGTTCCCTTTTAGTTCTAACTTTATTTGCATGGTAATTGAACCCTTCTGGGGAATTCTTGGAAAAGAAAAACTACTATCAACCACTTCATTTAATAATAGAAGTATTTATGTGGAAAATAAGTATGGCAAGATAGCATAGTAGGTAGGTTGCTAGATTGTCAGGAAGATTTGAGATTTGAGATTAACATTTGAATTCCTTCTCTGTTCTAAATATGCATGGTCAAATAGTTTTATCTCTCTAAATCTCAGTTTTCCTTGGCCGTTGAATGGAAATAACGTCTATAATATGAGGAATATTGCTATAATGTGTGTAAAGGTAAATGCTATTTAGGAACATCTCTCCAGTTCTTTATTGCCCTTAAAGCTCCTAATAAACACCAGCTATAATGTGACCATACGGCTATTATCGGAACTTGATCTGCTGGGGAATCTGTATCCTCAGGTAAATGTAGGGAGTGAGGTTGGAGAAGGGTTGAGGAGAGGAAAGAAGAATGCTAATAAGGCTAAAACTTAACCTGGCAGCTTATCTCATAGGAACTTCTTGTCTAGTAGCAGAGGTAAAGGCTTCCTGGAAACATTAACTATCTGGTTATATTAATTGGGAGTCAAGGACCACATACCAGGGTATTTGTATATGTTCCAGATTCCCTATTGTCCTTAAGCCTTTCTGAGTACAAGAACTGTCTTATCAAAATTCTTTTCCTTGCCTAGATGCTTGTAAAGTAGTTTACATACAGTAGTCACTAAATAAATGTTTAGTGCATTTTTTTTAATTGAATAGCCGCTTCCCTCCCAAAGCCTGACTTTTCTTCTATTCAACCAGAGTGTAGTCAAAAAAAAAAAAAAAGACTCTTTGAGTCCTTCAATTTAATTCAGCAATGTGTCATGGAAGCAGAGGATCACAGTGTCAAAATGCAGTCTCAGTGTCAAAGAATGTCCACCTACGTAGAAAAATATTCATCTATTTCACTTAGGCACATAGGTGCCCAGAGAAGTATCCTGCTGGGACTAAAATGGAAAACATAACACATTCATTCCTCTTTCTCTATGTACAGACTAGTGAGTTAGGAAATGAGAGATGAGGGGAAAGGATAACATAAAGGCATAGAAAGACTTTTCTTTTTTTACATAGCAGGAATGGGAGGATTGCATTACCTTGTCAAAGGAGAAGCACTCTGTCATTCTGTGCTAAATATAGAAAAGGCTCTCAACCAGGACAAAGCATTCTTCCACCCACCAAGAAATTCAGATTTTTGAAACTGCACATTCTTATGAATAAGAATAAATCTGTCTTTACTTCCTAAATTCCATTAAACCTGATCACACTCATCTATTCAGTTCCTTTAAGCTTTTTCTTTTCTTTCTTTTTTTAAACAGGATATTTGGATTTTGAATGTGTATCCTGAAATAGGGCAATTTTACATTTCTGTCTTTTCAGTCAAGCACCTTATTCCTCTTAACTGCCTCATTAAACCCTTACATTTTTTGATAAAAAAAATTGTTATTGCTTTACAGTTTTCTATCATAATTAGTCATTAGGGATAGCTAGAGGACCTCTACATATTCAAACATAACACTGCACCTGTGAACTCTATTTTGAAGAATATCAGAAATGGATAGAGTGGGGAAGACCCCTTCTGGTACACTATTTAATACAAGGCACAATTATCATAATGTAATATGGCTCATACTTTATTTCAAAATGAAGAAATACAAATTTCAGGCTCCATAAATATAAATGAGTTGTATATGGTATTATTTTGTTCAATGTATTTCTTTGGTGGATGCAAGAAGGATTAGTGTATTTCCAATGATGACCTATAATATGATACATGATGGGAAATGGATATAGATAGGCTAAGAATAAGGAATAAGAAATGGATTCCGAGAATAATTCCTTGGTCCCCATGAAATATTTAATGACCTGGAACAAAGCCTCAGGCATGTCGGAAGGATTCTCTGTGGACTATCTATGGGGGAATATGAACAAAATTAATAAGATGAAAAGCTTATGGATGAATCTCTGCTTCAATGGAGAGAGTAGCCATATTGATAAAGTCAGTCTCATTTTAAACATTGAACGTCTTTGAAGCATAGGTTTAGAGTTGACCTTATAAGTCATCTATTTCACAGATAAGGAAACTAAGGCCAAGGGATATTGTGACGTTACTAACATCAGATGTAGGATTTGAAATCATGTCCTTTGACTCTAGAGTCAATTTTCTTTCAGATGTAATTACCCTATATATTTTCTTAGAGCAGGTCCTTCAAATTGAACTGTTTTTATATATTTGCTTTCAACTTAATTCAATAAACACTAATTAAATGCTTATTGTGTTCATAGCTGCTTACAGAGATACATTCTGTTTTTTACAGAGCTTATAGTTTAGCAGGAAGACAAAGTACAACCACAAAAATGCATGATAAGTAAAGTAGGAAAATACAAAATGAAATGTCATTTGATACATGACATGGACAGGGGTTGGAGTGTGGTGGCACAGCATTATTCATTACTACAGGATAGCAGAACTTTCCTTAGAGGGGGTAGAATTTAAGATGGACTTTACAAAATAGGAGGGTATTCCAGGCATGGAAAAGAGAGTAAACAAAGTGAGGAGAAGAGAAAGGGCAAGATATGTTTGTGGGACAAAATGGTAATGCAATTTGACCAGAGTACAGAGTGCTTAGAAGAGAACATCATGTGATAATAATGTTAAGATAGGGTGAAATCTTTTGTACTTTTCCATTATTCCCCAGCAAGCTCTTCATCCTGTAATGTCATATCAGCACTGGAACTCATATCTCATCAGTATTCTCTGTCTCTGGAGGGCCCTCATAGGAAGATGGAGTGAAGAGATTCTTCCAAAGCCTCCATTAAAGAAAGGCACCCAGACAAATCATCTTTTTTTTTAAATTTTTGTATTTTCCCCCAGATTACGTCAATTCAATTTTTAATATTTTTTTTTGACATTTTGCAATCCATGTTCTCTTCCTTCCTCTCACCCTTCCCACCTCCCCAAGAAGGTGGGTCATATGACATAGGTGGCATATATATTATTATGTAACATATTTTCATGTTCATCATGTTGCAAAACAAGACACATATCACTTACACTACAGAAAAATTCATGAAGGAAAAACAGTGAAGGATATTATGTTTCCATCTGCACTTGGATCCCGTCTATTCCTTCTATGGCAATGGGTAGACTTTTTTGTCATAAATGTTTTTGGATTTCTCCTGGATCCTTGCTTTGCTGATAATAGTTTAAATCATTCACAGTTGATCAACATGCTTTATTGTTTTGCTGTGTACAACATTCTCTAGACAGACTAGTAGTTTTTTCATTTCTCATCTGGTGACACTCCTTTGGATTTCTTTATCATGATTCCACTCTCCTCATAATCTTTTTATCTTCCTATTATGTGCTATCTTTCCTCACTACTAGACTATAAACTCCTTAAGAACAGATACTCTGTTTCTTTTGCCTCTTTGTTTTCCCAGGGTTCAACATAGCTCCTGGCACATAGTAGGCACTTAATAAAAGTTTATTCAATGATTGATTGTCTTAACAGATACTAGAATATGAGGGTGTTTGAATGCACATTAAATTTGTATTACACTTTACTCAGTATATAATGCAGTCGTGGAAGACACTTGATCAATGGAATGGAATGACAAGATCTATACTTAAGAAGGATTATTCTACAAGAAGAATGAAGAGTTGAATGAAAAGTTGAGAAGATGCTAGAAGATTATTATCATAGTTCAAAGAGAGAGAGTAATGAGGATTTGTACCAGGATATTGATAATTGTAATAGAAAAGAGGAGAAGGATTTAAAACATTTTGTGTTGGCTATTTAGAGCTTATAATTTTTATTCTTTGGAGATGATGAATAACTTTGTAACCTCAAATTAAGAAAATAAAAATGTAAACAAATTAGAGACCAAATAAATCACTTGAGTCCTATAAAGAAAATCATCTCCCTGTGCATAGAAACTCAAACAGTAAAACGAAAGTTTTCCAATCATAAACTACAAATTCCATCCTCAAATACATAAGTGGTCAAAAATATTGAACAAATCAACCTTAAAAAATTTGCTATATATTAAGATCAATGTGAAAGAATGTTCCAAATAACTAACAATAGGAGAAATACATATCAAAATAATGAAGTCACCTCACATTCAAGAAATTGGGTGGAAAATTGGGAGTGGTCACGTTAGAGGGATTATGGAAGGACACTAATACATTATTGGCAGATTTCAAAATTTAAAACAGTCATTCTGAAAAGCAGTTTAGAATCATGTCAAAGTGTTTTAAGTGGCCATAACCTAGAGACTTCATTATGAGACCTATACCCCAAAGAGGTCCCTGAAAAGGATGACTATACAGGAAATATTTATTGCATAACTTCTTGTGATCATAAAGAATTGGAAAGAAAGTATATATCCATTGTCTTGAGAATAACTAAATAATTGGTACATAAATGTAATGGAATTTTATTGTTCTAAGAAATGAGGACCATGATGAAGATAGGGGAGCAAAGAAAGACTTACATGAACTGAGATGCAAAGTGAAGAAAACAGATTCAGAAAAAGAATCCTTAAAATAATTACAATGTAAATAGGAAAAAATTACAAAAGAAGAGAAAATAAAAATTGTAAAACTACAAAGAATAAACTTGGCCCTAGTAGGGAAATATATGAAGACATCTCCCATAACTCCTTTGTAGAGGTATAACCTTATATATATATATATATATATATATATATATATATATATATATAACATCATATGTATAGTTTCTTTTTTCTTTTTCTTTTGAAAGGCCTTTTTAAGGAATGTTTTTCTTGGATGAAGTAGAGAGAATATTGGAAAAGGAAATCTAAATGATATAAATATAAAATATATCAATAATTTTTTAATGTAAACTGCATTATCTTTATAGGTTGAGCATGTTCCTCCTCTCTGTACCCATCTTCTCAGCCTGTCTGAAACTGGACTTGTCAAAGAAATAATTTTAAGAAAAATTGCTTTATGTTTTCATTAGCTGAAAGAATAATGATTGCATGATCTACCTGACAACTTTCCTTTTATAGGATAAATGGTAATTTTCAGTGACCTTTTTTTAATTAATGACTCAAATTTAGAAAGAATATTAACATGAAATATCCATACACAGATACAGAATACAATGTTAAATTCAAAATTTAAGGGGGAGAGAATAAGCATTTAATAGGTACTATTATGTGCCAGGTACAGTGCTAAATGTTTTACAAATACTATTTCATTTGATCCTTACAACAAATCTGTGAGGTAGGTAATAATATTATTCCCATTTTACTAATGAGAAAATTGAGGCAGAGATGAAGTAACTGTCCAGATTGCCACATCTAGTACTACATCCCACAATAAGAATTATTACCATAGAAAACCAAAGAATCTTTTCTTTAACCAGAAAAAGGTCCTTTTGGAGGGTAGGGGGTAGAAGATTATAAGAAAAATTCATAAAGGAAGAATGAATGATTGTAGCAGGAGGGAAATCCTTATCTGCACATTAGAAGTAGATGTCAGAGACTTATTTTCTCTTCTCATGAGTCCTTGGCAATAGGATATAGACTTTACTGATCCTTTATATCTGTTTCTTATACATTTTTTTACTTAGCTAAATTGCTAAAGCTGATCTTTGGTATTCAAGACATTGAAAATGGAAGGAGGTGGAAGCAAACCTGGGATACCAAAAGTAAGTCCTATTTCATCTAATGATTCTAAGTTGATAATATGTTCCTGGTCCATGGGATTACGAAGAGTCATGAACTGAACAATAGTATGCTCAATTGTTTCTTCACTCGAGGCACTTTCATTGGATTTCCCCTATTCTTAGAATTTTAATTCTCCATATAATCACCTCCTAGATTCCTTGGCTTTATGCAAATCTCAACTAAAATTCCTTCTTCTGTCCTGATCCCCCTTGATGTTAGATCCTGCCTTCTATTATACCAAACTTATCCTTTATATATGTTGTTTGTATATAGTGTTATAATAAAAGACCCCTGATACTCCTCTACTAGATGTAGATGTAGATGAAGTATAGAGAGAGGATAGGATGACACCTCTCTCCTTTATAACAGTGGCCCAGGCAAGATCCTTTAGGTCAATGGATGATATCCCTTCAGGACCCACCTGGGGTTAATTGATATTATTTAATGGCCTCTTTAGCTGGATAATGTTGGAATCTGACTGTGTCTCTCCCTTCCCAAAGAAGCCTTGAATAACCACTTCAGGAAGGTACTTTAAAACTTTGGTTGTATTTAACAAAGGAGGATAATGG
>NC_058132.1:469470376-469488216 GCF_016433145.1 Gracilinanus agilis | reverse complement strand
TTTTTTTTTAAACCCTTACCTTCTGTCTTGGAGTCAATACTGTGTATTGGCTTCAAGGCAGAAGACTGGTAAGGGTAGGCAATGAGGGTCAAGTGACTTGCCCAGGGTCACACAGCTGGGAAGTGTCTGAGGTCAGATTTGAACCTAGGACCTTCTGTCTCTAGGCCTGGCTCTCAATTCACTGAGTTACCCAGCTGTCCCCCACCCCCCATAGTTAGTAAATGTTGAGAATGAATTTGAACTCAGGATGATGTCTTCCTGATTCCAAGCCCAGTTCAACACCCGTTATTTTAGAAAGGATGAACTTTAGGTAGAAACTAAACTAATTGAAGAGTGTGGGGAAATAAAGCTTTTCTTAGAGGACCAAAATTTAGAGGGGCCATCAAGGCAAACAGTCAACCAACATTTATTAAACTGCTACTATATTACAGCCATAATTGGATACTATTAGCACAAAAATACAAAAATAAATATTTTTCTTTCAAGGTGCTTATGTTATATCAGGAGAAATATGTATACACATGAATAGATTCTAAATATTTATAATTTTGGAAGAAGGCACTAGCATCTAAGAGAATCATATAACTCTTCTTGTATGGTTTGGCTTTGGGGCTGAATTTAGAAGTTATGGATTCCATGATAGAGTATAATCCAGGCAGGAGATATAGTCATTTCAAAGCTTTCAAGATGGGAGATGGATTATGATTAAAGAAAACAAGATGGATAATTTAGCTGGATCACAGCATATGTGTGTGGGGTGGAATGGTCCTTTCTCAGCCGGAAATATATATATATAGATATGTATTATATATATATAATATTAATAATGAACAAAACTATGTGGTACTGGCTAAGAAATAGTCAAAATATTTTAATTGTTGATACAAAATATACAAATAGATAACTTCTGTTATGAATATCCTAAAATTTTTCTATATTCTTCTGTTCAAGTAGCTCTTTTTAGGAAAAAAGGTTCCAAATTATGCAAATATATCATAATAAACCTTTTTTAGAGGTGACAGCATTGACTTCTATCTTTCTGATAATTTCACTAAAGAATCTGTTCCAAAGTTAATAGACCCATTTAGGTTTTCAACTGGGCTTTTGCAAGGACATTAAGAGGGAGCTGAGGAAGATGTGAAAATCGTTCTCATTTCAAAGTGTACTTTGTCTTCCTAGAAACAAATGTAAATTCATGGAATTTGGAAAATGTAGGAAGAGGTCTGAGAATTAAGTAGTCCAGAGTAGCTGGAACTTAGAATAAATTTAAGTCATATTATGAAATGAAGATGGGCAGTTAAGTTGGAGCCTGAATAGAGAAGGCTTTGAATTTCAGAGTAAGGAATTTATATTTTAACTGTAAATAATGGTGACTCATGAAAGGTTTTATTATTATTATTATTATTATTATTATTAAGGGAGAGAAATGATCAGATTTATTGTTCTTTAGAATATATATTAGAAATAGTGTAAAGTATGAACTGGAAAAGGAAAAGATCATGCAAAGGAAGTCAAGCAAGAGAAAATGATTCAGGCAAGAAGTGATAAGAAATAAAAGTAGGATGGTGTCAGTAGGAATGCAAACAAAGGAACAAATGAGAAAGATATTTCAAAGGCAGAAGTGACAGACTTTGTAACTAACTAGTTAAGGGGAGAGAGGGATAAAGGGATCAAAAAAACCCACCAAAGCTGACTGAGATGTCAGACCTGGTGACTGGGAGAGGGTTGATAATATTTACAGGAATATAGAAATTAAGAAGATGAGTAATGAATGAGATGTCACAGAGCACTTGCCTTGGAGTCAGGAAAGTTCAACTTCATGGGATCAAATCTGGCCTCAGATACTTACAAGGTGTGGGATCCTTGGTAAATTACTGAACCCTGTTTGCCTCAGTTTCTCATCTGTAAAATAATCTGGAGAAGAAATTTGAAAACTATTCTAGTATCTTTGCCAAGAAAACTCCAAATGGAGTTATGAAGTCAGTCATGATCACAACTAAAACGTGTGAACAAATAAGAAGAGGAACAAATAGAAGAGGGAGTAGATAATGAATTAGCTTTTGGACATGTTGAAGTTGAGATAGCAGTTGAGATAGCAGTTGAACATTCCGGAACACGTGTGTGGATGTCACAATAGTAATAATAATACTTTTATTAATAATAAAAACTATAAATAATAAGAGTTGCCATATCTAAAAATAAGTATTTAAAGATTTGCAAAACACATTACATATACTATATTATTTGATTCTTCACAAGAATCCTAGATTGTACAACCTTTCTCCCTT
Organism: Gracilinanus agilis; assembly: GCF_016433145.1. Classification (NCBI taxonomy): domain Eukaryota; kingdom Metazoa; phylum Chordata; class Mammalia; order Didelphimorphia; family Didelphidae; genus Gracilinanus; species Gracilinanus agilis. Next base: position 469,485,928 of record NC_058132.1, on the reverse strand, counting down.
CTGTGGCCTGGCTCCTGTTCTCTTTCTTCTTGATAATTCCATCAGCTTCCATAATTTCAATGATAATTTCTATACATATGACTATAGAATTTACTTATTCAGTCCTGTTCTCTCCTGATGAACTCTACTGTCAAATCACCAACTACCTAATAATTATCTCCACCTGGGTATTTCACAGACTTCTCAAATTCGAAACATCCAAAGTAGAATTTGCTCTTTCCCACTAAACCAACCCCCTCAGTGCAGGACCCTAACCACATCTCTGATTTAAATTTATATGTGAATACTTAGCACAGTAACTGGCATATGATAGGTACTTTCTAAATGCTTATTGACTAACTGAAGGTGGTCAATTCTAAGTTTTGAGGCCTTTTATTGCATATATTTAGAAAAAGTTGATCCTTGGCTCCACTTTATTTTTTCTGTTTTCTCTACTCCTTAACCCACACATGTGCTAACCCATATACTTTATGATTTAGTCAAACTAGGTGACTTGTCACCTCCCAAATAGGTCATGAATTTCCTACTTCCATAATTTCACCTATAACATTTCCATACTTTGACATTGCACATACTTTTAATACTCAAACACTATCTCTTGACCCCCTGTGCTGTTAATACAACCTCATATCACATAATCAGACAATAAACCAGGCATTATTCTATGAATTGGGGATATGAGTCCTCTATTCTCAAGAACCTCACCTTCAAATACTGTGAGCAAACCTTTTTTCTCTTTCTCTTTCTCACTTCTCATGTTTTATACTGTATTACAATAAAAGATATATATATATATAATATGCTTTATACATATATATCTTATATTCTCTACTCCACTATATTACTTTGGAACAGGGATTGTTTAGGAGCTCTCTTTATATCCAAAACAGTGTTTGGCAGAGAACTTTGCAGATGGATGGCCCTTCAAATTTTTGGTTAATGAATTTTGCCTGAATCATCATCTATGTTCCTTGGTATTGCTATGTGGTATGTACTTTCCTCCTCATGTATACTGGAACTACTGAATGTGGTCCCGCTTCCTTCTGCAAGTTAACCAGTGTCATTGTAAATGCTGCCAACCACAGCACAAGCTTTTCATTCTATTGCTGTAGTTCTTGATATACATTGTTAAACACTATGCCCAGGAGGACTTGGTAAAGTCCTTGAGGCAAAGATACCTAGCACACTAAGATGCACTCAGGTTATCATCCCTCAGGCTACAGAGCAAACATTAAATGATAATGCCCTGGTGCATTCAGATTAGGTGGAAAATGAAGCCAACTATAACAGGGGGAAAGAACTTGGAGTTTTAAAATAGACTTATGGTCCTGAACTATTCAGTTCAATTTGAATCATTTGGATAGCGATTTATTAAGCGCCTGCCAAGTTCTAGACACCTCTCTAGGTGCTGTGGATACAAAGACAAAAATGAAATCTGTCTCTGTCCTCAAGGAACTCATATTCTACTGGGAGAAGAAAACAAAATGAACACAGGTTAGTAAATATGAAATATATACAAAGTAAACTCAAAGTAGATACAACCAGGAGAATCAAAAAAGACCTTGAAACCTAAGCTGAGTTTTGAATGGAATTAGGGTTTCTAAGAGGTGGTGGTGAGGAAGAGAGGGGATTTTCTGGAGGACAGTCTATAAAAAGATGCAGAAATTAAAAATGGAATATTATATATGGAGAACAACAAGCAGGATGGCTTGGCTGGAAAATAGAGTGAGTGAGATAGACCAATGGGAAACAAGTCTAGCAAGTAAAATTGAAGCCAGATCATAAAAAGTTGTAATTCCCAACCTGAACTTCTGTTTTATCCTAGAGGCAATAAAGGGCCACTGAGGTTCTTGAGCAGGGGACTAACTTGGTCAGATTACAGGAATATCAATTTGACATCCGTATGGAGGATAGATTGGAGAGGGGAGAAAGACTAGATGCAGAAAGGTCAATTAGGAGACTATATAGTAGCCTAAAAATAAAATACTATGAAGAGATACTGAGGTGGTGGTATGACTGAAAAGAAAGTGGAAAGTGTTGGAGGTGAAACATGTGGTGGTATAATAAATAAGATAGCAACTGACTGGACATGTATGTATGTGGGGTGGGAGAGTAATGGAGAGAGACTAGTAAGAAAATCTCCAATATTGAAAACCCAAGTGAATTAAAAATATGGTGGTATTCTCAACAGGAATAGGAATAGAGATGAAGCTTGGGGGAAAAGCAATGGACATGTTGAGTTTTAAATACAAGTTCAAAAATACCTGCAAACTACAGTCATCCCACATCTCATTAGGTTGTATAGAACTTGCTAAAGGAACTATTTCTAAACCCTTATCTAGACTGGGAATACTGTGCAAAATAATTCTTTATTTTTCTTTTTATTTAGCTCTTCATAGGGATATGTACCCAAGAAACCTTCAATCAACCTTATCTAATGACCTTAGAGTAACCTTACAGAACACTAATAAGTGTGCGTGGCATCATTTACAGAGATAAGTACTCTTTAAAAAGTCTTACCCTATACGACCAACCCTGCTCAAAAAAAAAAAAGAGTAGGAAAACTTTATTTCATATTTATGACAATCTCTGGCATTAAAGAAGAAAAAATAGAGCTTGAAATGGAGCTTGCATTATTCTGCAGTGTTCATCCATAAAGAATATTGCCAGAAAGAGATACAACTCCTCACCCTCTCTTTCCCTTCTCGCAAACATCTCTGATTATGTAGATAAAAAGGAAGACAAATTTCAACATATAAAAATATCTGGCTCCCTTCCTTCAGCTTCCTAAGGCATTACTTAAGGTAGCAGCTCTTTTGTACTTTGTGGAACACCTAGGATTTCTGATCCTGTCTCTGTCCTTGAATTGTCCCATGTTCGGGCCCATTTCTGCCAGATAGCCTTTTTAACAGAGAGCATAGTTTTTCACACCTGAAACACCAAGATCTCATTCTCAGTTCTACAAGGTCTTTTCACAGGAAAGAAACAGCCTTCTGAAGAATAAGAGCCTTGGAAGGTGATACGGAGATGAATGTTCTTTTCAAATGGAATTGCCCCTAATTCACAGCCATAGGATTAAAAACATCCTAGAGGTGATATCTGAGAGCCAAAAGCTTTGGGGGAAGGGTAAGTATATGAATTTTGTTGATAAAAGAGTTTTGATACCTCTTCTCTCTGCAATGAAAAATCCCTTCTTCTTTGGTGAGAAGTGAAAAGTATAGGAGGAAAAACAAACACATTTTGTTATTGAAAACTAAAAGAATCACTTTTAGCTTGCTTCACCCAATGTAATATTTCTTGGAAGCAAGTCTATGTAAGCTATCATAACATATTCCCTTTCAAAACTTTCTGATGCAATTAACACACTGCCACATTACTGATTTCAAAACCCTCTATGCACCTTTAATCCCATCGTGAATATATCTGTTCAGCTTTTGAGAGGTTCATTGATTTTTCTATCTGTTTAAGACTTTGGGAAAAACACTGTTACTTCAGTGTTGATATCCTATTTATGCCTTAGTGAGGGGCAAAAGAGTATTTACATGTGGTGTGGTTTTTGAAATGATGAATTATTACTGCTAAAGAAAAATGTAATGCATGTATTCCAGCTACCAAGCAGACAAATTACCATTATGCTGTGTGAATAATACTTTATAAACCCATTTGTCATGCAGGAGAGGTGTCACATGTAATCTGATTCCTTGTAAGTAATGTATTAAGTGAAATTTACTTAGATTTTCGGCAATAGGTGTGAAATAACCAACTTAACTCATCAGCAAACTATATTTTATCTTCTAAATCATGTTAGGGAACCTTGGTTCTACCCGAAGAAAAATAGATGGTTATATTTCAGTTGGCATTAAGAGAGGCCACTGTGGTATTGTTATCCCACAAATCAAAGCCAAACTAACACCGTGCTAGGGCTTTCTGCTAGGTGTATGTAACCATCTTATACCTCCCTGGAAAAATCTCTATACCTTGACCTACAGAAAGTGATTATTCTTCACCTATATGGGGGATACAGACACAGAGCTGTTAATTGACTATTAGTCAGGCAATATCCATTTTATAGACTTCAGAGATACAGTTCTTAATATCCAGGGGAACTTTTACAAAAGAATGTTCTAAAGACTTATCCATACATGCTGTAAAAACTTTTTTTCTGTTTCTTATAATAGCAGTAGTAATAATAAAGCATTTGTATGGGACAGTTTACAGAATATTTTTCTCTTCATTTTAGTGAAGTAGATAATAATATATTGATGTGTTTAAATATGTTTATATGTGTGGGTATGTGATATCACAAAAAAGAACCAAGGATTTGGAATCATAAAACTTGAGTTTCAAGTCCTTACTCCATTCCTGACTCTGATCATTATAGTTCCTATAAGGTAGAGGAAATTCATTTAATCTTTATGGGCCCCAGTTTCTTTATCTATAAAATGTATTAATACCTGTACTATGCTATGCAACTCATGAGATTTGAAGTGCTCAGTAAAGTTAAAAAGTGCAGTGAGCTAGTATGATTATTTTCATCTTGTAGATGGGGAATTTGAGCCTGGTTCCATAAATAATTTGCCATGGCCATATGGTTGAAAAATATCAGAACCAGTATCTCAACTTCTGTCAGCCTTCTGACCCACTTTGTGATGTCTCTCCCACTTATATTAAATTCAGACCTCCAAAATACTTAATTTGTGATCCTATTGAAGGATAGTATTTTCTAAGAAAATTTTCAAATGCTATATAAATAGGAATAAATACTATAATGAATACTTTAACAAACTAACTTCATAAATAAGATTATAGGAGTCTGTTTTTAATTTTCCTTATAAAACAAATCATATTGTTTTTAGGGACTTAGCAAGTTACTATTTGCATGTAAATGCTAATTCCAAGACATTCTAATCAATTATTAAAGAACTACTAGCTTGGCATCTCAGCAGATAACTCAAATTTTTGTGTACTCACTTTAAAGGATTACATTGCAATTCCTTTAAGAATATAAACATATATATTTGTATATAATTCAGACATTGCATTCATTTTGGCTAACTTCCTCTTCAATTATCCTTTTAAAAAATTATATTTATTTGTTTCATATATTTAAATATCATTAACTCCCCCTTTCCCCTCATTAGAGAAGACATCAATTGACAAATATATATATATAAAATACTATGTCTTTCTTCTATTCATCAGATCTTTCTTTGGAGGTGGACATACATGCCATTCTTCAAATATTATTTGTTACTCTTTATAATGTTCTCTTGGTCCTGTTCATTTCATTCTCTTCATAATTTCATGTAGGTCTTTTTTAAGGTTTTCCAAAATTAAATTGTTCATCATTTCTTAAGGTACAATAGTACTCCATCAGAATCATAGGCCACAATTTGGTTAGCCATTCCACAATTGATGAGTTTCATTTTCTGGTTTTTTACCATCACAAAGAAAGCTACTATAAATCTTTTAGAACATATAAGTTCTTTTCCTTTCCCCCTGATCACATTAGGAAATAAACCTATTAGTGGTATTTCTGGGTCAAAAGTTATACATAGTTTTGAACTGTATGAGCTTATTCCAGATTGCTCTCCAAAATGGTTGGATAAGTTCACAGTTCCACCAACAGTATATATGTCTCCATTTTTCCACATCCCCTCCAACATTTGGAATTTTTTTTTTTATCATTTTTGCCCATCTGATAGGTATGAAATGATATCTGAGTTGTTTTGATTTTCATTTCTCTAATCAATAATTATTTAGAGCATTTTATATACTTATATTTAGATTTGATTTCTTTATCCTAAAGCTGTTTCTATTTTTAAACCTCTTACTTTCCATCTTAGAATCAATACAAAATATTATTTCCAAGGCAGAAGGGTGGTGAATTTCTGTCTTTCTTTAAGCCTCAATTCAAGTGCTTTCTCCTACAGAATCATGTCCTGATTCTTCAGTAGTCAATTTCCCTCACCACTCCATTTCAATTACTTTTTTTTAAGCCCTTACCTTCCATCTTGGAGTCAATACTGTGTATTGGCAATGGGGGTCAAGTGACTTGCCCAGGGTCACACAGCTGGGAAGTGTCTGAGGCTAGATATGAACCTAGGACCTCCCGTCTCTAGGCCTGACTCTCAATCCACTGAGCCACCCAGCTGCCCCCTCAATTACTTTTTTTTTTTTAATTTTAAACCCTTAACTTCTGTGTATTGACTTATAGGTAGAAGATTGGTAAGGGTAGGCAGTGGGGGTCAAGTGACTTGCCCAGGGTCACACAGCTGGGAAGTGTCTGAGGCTGGGTTTGAACCTAGGACCTCCTGTCTCTAGGCCTGGCTCTCAATCCACTGAGCTACCCAGCTGCCCCCCTTCCTCAATTACTTTTTAAAAAATAATACATTTTGCATTTACTTATGCTGTGTATTATTTTCCCCTCATAGAATGTAAGTTCCTTGTCGTTAGAAACTGTTTAATTTTTTTAAAAAAGTCCTTAGCCTTAACATAGTGCTAGGCCCATTGTAATCTGTAAGTGTGGAATTGGGGCAAATCAAGGATAACTAAGCACTCTTGGAAGGGGACTGGAAGCCAACCCCATGGAACTCTGATAGACTTCCGTTTGGGAGGGGCCAACAGCAAGAGGAGTTTTTCAACTGTCACTTCATTTCATCTACTCTCCTCACTGGGGGGAGGGGGGGGGGGGTTGATTCTTTGGTTAGGAAGTTCTGGTAATGTGGGGTGAATCCTGAGAGAATTTGGCTTTCCTGTACTTATATGAGAGACTAATCAGGAAGACCACTAATATAAACAAAGGCACTGAACAGTCATTCTCCAATTTGGCCTGAGAGGCCTAACTTCTGGGGCGGAGGAGCGACTTTGAATGAGGGGGGATCCTTTCCTTGATCCAGCCTGAACCCTTTGATCTTGTTACTCCCCTGTGATATATTAGATAGAAATATTGGATAGGAGACAGTAGGGAGGAAGAGAGAGTTAGCTACTGTGACCAAGCCACTGAAGAAGTCCAGAGCTGCTCTGAGGGGAGAAGACTTAGTTGATAGAGTAGTTCATCCTTTTCCTCCTTCCTTTATTCCTCTAAATATTTTCCCCTGTACCCTGAGTTTGATTTATCCATTAATAAATCCCTGATAGTTGATACTTAGAAGTCTGGAGTAGTTACATTGAGGGGGGAGGTGATTGATCTTGTGGCTGGGGCCGGGAGACCATTTACCAGACTCCATCTTGAGGAGTAAAGCTGTCTGTATTTAGGAGTTGGGGGAGGCTTATCTCAACAGGGCTGGCTGTGAGGGTGGGATCCCATCCATTAGGGTCACAACTGAACCCCAACACCTTCCTTCAACATCCCCACTATAGCTTTGCTAGTTTGGGAAGCTCACTGAATTTATTCCCTCATAGGTCTTCCCTGGGGTGTGGGTGAGTGCTGATTGGGCCCATTGAAAGCTAACAGTGGGGGAGGCTAGATTCCCACCCATTTACCATCAATACTCACCCACATACAAGTCATTTAATGAATGCTTATTAAATAAATTGTCAATGTTTTAATACTTCCTAAACTAACTCTTTGTCTATAGTTTATTACTTAGCCTGAAACCTAGTTGCCCAGATTTTTACCTACAATAAAAGAATCCGCAACATGTTGAATAACATGAAATGAACTCATTTGGAAAGCAATTCTACCTTTATCTGACTTACTCCAGTGAATACAACCTCTTTGGCAATCTCCTTAACTGCAATCTGCAGGTCTTAAATACATATGCAAAGCTGAAGCTAGACCTCTGCATTTAGTTCCCCATGGAAATTGTTGCAAAGTTCTGATAGGGAAGGAGGCTGGATAGCCCACTTTGTTTTCATTGATCTTCTCCAAAAAGAAGGAGCCTTTCAAATGACTATTGGCATTGGCATGGCTGAGTGACTTGAATTTTAAGTATCATTTTTAAAATTAAGTGACCTGCATTTTTAGTTTTAGTTGTCCTTTGGTAAATAAACCTTTCTCAAGCTGCAAATGAGGCCATTGGAACCAATTATTAATGCATTTCATAATATAACAATATGCCATTAGACAAATAACACAGGCTGCAAAAAGCATGAGTCAAGAATCTATGTGCAATGAAACAATTAAGGATTTACTAATGACTCAGTAATATAGGGAAAGGCTGTCTTTTGAAAGGACAAAACCATTGTTTATTGGCTGCCAAGCAAAAGATGATACGAGCTGGTTGACATTTAGAAATGGAAGTAACTCTGCCCTCTATTCCTTCTATAGTCCTGGAGGTTTCATGTTACTTGGAATTTTCCAAGATGGTAGGCCTTGGTTTCTCCTTCTACAGCCAAGAAGAAATGACCAACGCCCAGCATGTGGCAGCTAATAACTAGAACACATATGTCTCTTTTAGCTTTGCCAGGGGCTGTACATCAGTTGACTTATTTAATCTTTACACCAAGCCTGTGAAGTCAATGCTATATCTACATTTTATAGATGAAGAAATTAAAGAGATTTCCAGTGATGCAGCTACTAAGTGTCTGGGGTTGGATTTGAACTCATACCTTCCTCTCTTAAACCCAGTGCTGCACTTTTGTTAGAGTCTATGTCCTGCATGACTCCAAGGGACTTGTGGCCAAAAAGACTATCCGACACCTTAGAAGGAGCTAACAGAGTCAGATTACAGATTAAAGCAAGTGCTATTTTATTTCCTTGGTGATTTTTTTCTCCAGTGTAAGTGATATGCATCTTGTTTCATAACATGATGAACATGGAAATATGTGAAAGATGTATTGTATGATAACACATGTACCATCTATAGCATATTGCCTGTCATCTTGAAGAGGAGGAGGGTTGAGAGGGGAAGAAAGAAAATACAAATTGCAAATTGTCAGAAAATGATTATTAAAAATTGAATTTACTTGTAAAAAGTTTTAAACATTAAAAATAAAGCCTATATCCTGCTAAAGTGAACCTGAGCCTGCCTCTTTTGTTCTTGTATTCTCATACTCTTAGCAGAGCACTGATCCTAAAACGGATGTATCTTTACTTCGAGACTAACTTGTGAGATTGAGAAGTTCAAATGGTTCAAGATATAGAAATGACTGGTGAGTAAGGAAGTTCTTGCATCAAAGAAGATACTACAGAAAAGGGAAGAAAATCAATTCCTGGTCTAGCTCACACAGAAATTGAGGGAGGCAAGATAGAGTTAAGGTAAAATATAAAATATAAAATCATCTGTCCACTGAAATTCTCCTCTCCTCTTCTCTGCATTCTCTTCTCTTTCCTTCCCTCCTCAATAGATATCTATTAAATTATTTGTTAAATATTTGTTAAAATATTAGTTAAATTATAGCAAAGCATCATTATATGGAGGCTGCTAGGTTGCACAGTTAATAGAGGACTAGATATGAAGTCAAGAAAACCTAAGTTCAAATCTGATCTCAAATACTCACTATCTGTGTGATCTTGGGCAAGTCACTTAACTTCTGTTTGCCTTATTTTATTGCAGAAGGAAATAGAAAATCACTCTAAAATCTTTGCCAAGAAAAATTAAGAGGTAGTATTGTTATACTATGGTCCACAGGGTGATAGAGTTGAACACAACTGAACAACATCATTATTATGTTGTTTCTTATTTGATATTTTCACATACTCATGATACATTTCTAAGTATTTAGATTCATAGACATAAAATATTAAATAGAGAAAAAGTCTTAGGGAAAATCTAAGTTTTGATGCCTTCATTTTATAGATGCGGGGAGGGGAAAATGAAGTCTAGAGAGATTAAATGATTTGGGTCACACATATATGGTAATATTGTTTGGATGAAAATCATGTTTTCTGACTCCAAATCGAGGGCTTTTTTCCCCGGAAGCAACGTTGTCTCTCTAATTTTTCTTATTCATCATTTTTGGTAAGTATAAGAAAGAAAACTATCATTATTGGTTTTAGATTCCTTTCTGTGAGATTTCAAAAGCAGCTTCTTTTTATCCCTCTTCAATGACTTTTCCAAGGGAAATGGCTTTGTTTTAAAAGAAGTCACATTGTGAATGTCCTAGAAAAAAAAATACTACTTATCTAGGGTAAATACATTTTGTTCTCTTGGGAGTATACATATAATGGTGTTTGCCTATATTTGCTTTTCTGGGGAATATTCACATGATTGTGTTTACCTAGATTTACTTCAGTACTTGTACCTCTATAGGTCCATGATCTCGCTGATGCTCCCATGCAACTTCTATACATATCCTTTGCAGATTTTGAAATGTTGTGGCTACGGGGAACTGCATCCCACAGCGAGCCCCAGGAGTCTTTCCCGCCTACTTCCTGGTATGGGTAGGACCAATCCTGTGCGCTGGGGAGAACCACACCCCCATTTCCTGGCATGGGATTGGTCCTTAATGGACCAATCCCATGCTAGGGAGAGACCAGGCTCCCTACTTCCAGGTGCAGGATTGGTCTATATAAGGACCAATCCGTGCCTAGGGGAGAATTTTGAATCTGAGAAGATTCAGAGTAGCTGGGGAGTTAGTTACTTTATTAAAGTTAATAATATAAAAGGAGTTTTTTATTATTTTAATCATTTCACCTTTTATAAATCCTCATGGATGATGTACTACATTCAAGGGAGGTTTTCTTATTTTTTTCTGTGTTCATGTTAACATTCTGAGTTCTTCATTGAAGCCTTCGGGTTCTCCCTCTGTGATCCTTTGCTACCCACACAGTAGAGCCTCACTTTCATTTTCTCATTATACATATGAATGTCCTTTTAGAAAACCACTTCAAGTCTAACACAATGTTCTACATATATCAACTCATTTGATCTGTACAATGACCGTGGGAGGTCAGTTATTTTTTCAATCATGACCAAATCTTTGTCACCTCATTTGGAGTTTTTTTTTTTGACAAAGATACTGGAGTGGTTTTGCTATTTCCCTCTCCAGTTCATTTTATAGATGTGGAAACTGAGGCAAATAATATTAAATGATTTGCTCAGGGTCACACAGTGAAGTGAAACCACATTTGAACTCAGATCTTCCTGATCCAAACTTGGCATTCTATCCACTGCACTACCTAGCTCCCCAAACCCTGTGAGATAGGAATTATTATTAGCTTCTTTTCAGAAATGAGGCAACTGGTTTAGAGAAGTAAGTAACTTGTCCAGAATCAGTCTGAGAAAATATCTGAACTCAGATCTTTCTACTTTTAAGTCCAAAATTCTTACCCACTGTGCTATTTAACTGTCTCTTGAACACTAAGAACAGTGCCTGACATATGGGAGGTTTTAAACAAATCCTTACTGATTGATTAGCTTAAATTATTAGATTTAATCCATTGTTGATAATAGGTTGCAGCAGAATTATACAGAGCATGTTTTTCTCCATTATTCTGTTGTTCACCTCTAATTCTGGTTCAATAGAAATGGTGTTTCATGCTATTTAGCCAGTTAGTATTTTGTGATGTTTTTTCCCCTTTGGACTAGACCTATAGTTTAATTGTCATAGGGAATTCCTAAAGAGGATTCTCCTTATACTAATGGAGCATGACATCTGGCCTAAAAGTTTTGTTCTTAGATTCTTGCCCAGAAGCTAAATTTATTTGCCCACAGGTCACATAAATGATATTTGTCAGAGTTATGATGACTTCACATATTTCTGACAATTCTAAATCTATTACACTACATTCTCTCTTACTTGAATAATAAAGAAGTTTCAACAATGAATTTCTGTGGCAAGGAGGAATTGGAGATGTTGAAAATACTATACTCCCAAATGCATTCCAAACTGACCTCTTCCTTCTATTTAGTTCTCCATCTTTAGAGCTTGTCCAGATACAAGTGATATATTACCAATGATTATAATCAACTGCATCACGTAGTCTGGACAATAGGGCATTTGTCATTCATTTATTCCTCTGCAGATGAATAACTAGTTTCTTCGTTGAAGAAACTTCAGTATTTTGGAGTTTGATATTATTGTCACAAACAGGAGCATGTAAAAGATGTAATAATCTATTAGAAAATCCCTCTGGTCAGATCATCATGACAGTGATGACACTTTTGGCAAATGCACGTTCTATATTATATCTCACTTGTGATCAATAATCAAAACATATACTAAGAAATATTTTTTATTTTAACATGTACAAAGAAGATGTTTTGTTGAATTCAGTCTATAGAGAGGTTTTCTGCAGCACTTAGTCAAATACTTTTTAAAAATAATAAATAAATTCAATTGGATCTTTTATTTTCTTCACCTTTCAAAATTGTCTTATAGAAATAATACTTTCTGAAAGATTGCTTGATTCATTCTTATATTTTTATCAAAGGCATTTCTAATTCATGTGTAGTTTAGTCATAAAGATGTCATAGAAATGAGAAAAGAAGTATATGATATCCTCTCATTCATATATCTTTCTTCAGTTCCAGCATCATGACAACTTTTTCAGAATTCAGATACCTTTAACACCACATTCTTCTGTGTGCCCTTGGCCTGGTCCAGTCACTTTTCTTTATGTAGCATATAAGGAACTGAGATGTTAAAGTTCTAAGTGTGTTATGAATAGATTGCTATAGAAATGCTGAAAATGTTTTTCCATTTTTAGATTGTTTTTTTAACTTCCAGTTTCTTCTGCTCCTTCTTTTGAGATTAGTTGACATAGTTGTGTCCTGTGCCAAATTTTCTACAAAACTATATGCTCTTTCACTTCTATTCTCCATTTTGGCATGTGATTCCACAATCTATCTCCATTTATTTAAATAAGAATATGATTAAAACCACTGTAGCTCTCCATTGCCATTCAAAGTTGTTTCTGGAATCTTTTGGTTTTCTCATTCTGACAGTTTCTTTTCATAGGTTAAACTTTTGTTGTAAGTGGTCATAATCACAATGATTGTTTTCTTTCCTTTATTTGTCATCTTCTATAACATTTTAGAATAGAGTAGACTTCAACAGCTAGAGTTGAATGCAAAATCTTTGTTGTCATTTTTCTTGTTTTATTTTGATTTCGACCTTTGCTCTAAGTAATTAATTTTTTTCCATTTTTCTCATTTCAGTAACCAAACATTTTGTTTAACTTTGTTTATTTAATACAAGGGCTTTTATTTTTCCTCTTAAACTACCTTAATTCTGTCTTGTTCCTTTGTTAAATCTGATTCATTTCTATACTACACTATGCATGTGTTCAACAATCTTTTCCTCTTTCTGATTAAAGTAAGGTTCCTAAGCTCCCTACCTCCCATATTTTCCTCCATACTTGTATATTCTATTTTGCATGCATTCCATTTATGAGAAATAATAAAGTTCATTCCAGTCACTCAGGAAAATTTGCCTTGTGCTTATATTTCAGAGTTCCAACTTAGATTTGGTCTTTCCATCAGAAATGTTAAGAAGTTCTTTCTTACACTTATGGTTTAAATTTTTCTCTGTTAAAGTATCAATTTCCAGATCTCCTCATGTTTTTTAGTAAAAACTTTCAGGACTTAAGTAATCATGACTGTTGTTCTTTGATACCTGAATGACTCCTTTTTAAATGACTGCATTTTTTTCCTGTGGAAGATATATATTTTAACTATTATATTTCTGAAACTTTCCTTTCAGAGTTTTTGAGTACTAATATATATGGACAGTTTTTATTCAGGATTTCTTGAAATATCACGTTCAGCTTTAAAAAACAACAACATAAATTTCAGGATCTGCTGTTTCCAAAGTCAGTTGTTTTTGCTATCAGATATCTTACATTTATTTCTTCTTTAATCCCTTAATTTTGTTCTATTATTTCTTTGTGGATGGTAGTCTTTCATTTTTTAAAGCATAGATATTTCTTTTTTTTCTGATTTCAAATTCTCTCCCTCTCATTTCCATTAAGTAGGCAAGAAAAACAAAAACCATTACAAATACATATAGATATGAAAAACAAATGTCTACATTGGTCATGTTTATAAAATAAAGAGAAAGAGGAAAAATGCTTCAGCATGCACTCTGAATCAATTAGTTCTCTCTCTGGAGGTGGAGAGCATGTTTCATCACATGTCCTTTGGAATTGTTGTGGGTTGTTGTGTTGATTAGAGTATTCAATCTTTCAAAGTTGTCTAAATTTATGGTGTTACTGTTATGGTATAGATTGCTCCCATGGAGCTGGCTACTTCTTTTTGCATCATTTCAAATGGGTCTCCATATAGCACAATAGTATTCCAACATATTCATATATCATAACTCTTTCAGTCTTTCCCCAATTAGTGGGCATCCTCTCAGCTTTCAATTCTTTGCCACAACAAAAAAGGACTGTTATAAATATTTTGTATATCTGTGTCTCTTTCTTTAATGTTTTTGTGGTAAAGACAGTAGCAATGATATGGCTGAGCAAAAGTGTATACATAATTTAATAGCTTTTTGGGCATAGTTCCAAATTGCTTTCCAAAATGGTTGGACTAATTCAGAGTTCCACCAACAATTCATTAGTATACTTGTTTTCTCACATCTCCTCCAACATTTGTTATTTTCCTTTTTTTTTGTCATCTTATTCAGTATGATAAGTGGGAGATGGTTCCTCTAAGTTGTTTTAATTTTGCATTTCTCTAAGTACTAGTGATTCGGAACATTTTGTCATATGACTAATAACAGCTTTGAGTTCTTCCTCTCAAAACTACATTTTTATTTCCTTTGGTCATTTATCAACTGGGGAATCTTTTAATATTATCTCAATTTCCCCTAATCCCTCAATATTTCTGCCTTTTGAAGTCGTTAATTTCTGTTTGTTTTAGTCTAGTTTTCAGGGATTCCGCTGTATAAGTTAGATTTTACCACTTTATCCTTTAAATTGTTTCTTTTCTTTTCAATTCTTTCCACTGGAGCTTCTCTTGCATATTTTTAATCGCTTGATTCATTTCTTCTAAATCTTCATGCAGTCTTTGGGGAACATAATCCATATTTTCCCTATGCATTTCTTCCTACTGTTATTGTGAAGTTAATCTCTTTTTGAGTAATCTCTAGATATGCAATAATTTGTGATATTAGTTTCTGTTTCTTTGACATGTCCTTCATCCTGACTTTCATTCTTGAATCAGGGCTTGTTCTTGGCCTGTCTCTAATTTGTGCTTTGATTTTGTTTGGTGTGGCTGATTCTTCTTCATTTTGCCCTAGGTCTCTGGATTTAATACTTTGAATTATCTCTTCTTACATTTGATCTTTGATGTTCAGAACACTGTATCTTCTAGGTCCTTTGGAGTCTCAAAGTAGAATGCTGAACTATATTTCTCAAATTTTTTAATAGAACATTCTTGAACTCACTGTTGAATTTAAATAATCAAATCAAATGTAAACTTGGTTTAGATGATTTTTCCAAGTTACTCAATAAATTTTATAGATTGAGTATTAGGGAAAAGGGAGAGTAATTGAGAGGAATAATGCTCTCACATTAAAGGAGGAATGAGTGAATGTGGAACATAGGTGAAACAGACTTGTACGAAAATATTTATAGCTGCGCTTTTTGTGGTGGCAAAAAACTGGAAAATGAGGGTATGCCCTTCAATTGGGGAATGGCTGAACAAATTGTGGTATATG